>NC_134701.1:43435000-43735000 GCF_043290135.1 Rhipicephalus microplus
ACCATTTCACAAGGGACGCCGTCCACGCGTCCTTGGCTATGGATTCTGCCACCAGCACAAGCCGACAAGTGAACCCTCTGCGGGAAGCCACCAGTACGTGTCTTCGTGGTTCGTTGGCACCGCGGGCTTCTCCATCGAGGAACACCATGCACGCTTCTTTGGCGATGGAGTCAACAACCCGGCCGCCGCTTCAGCTGCCCATCGAACCATCAGAGGACGGTGTCCATGCCTCCTCTGTGGTACCAGGGCATCACCCAATGGACACTATGCTACCACTTCGCGGCCATAATATGCACGGGCTCCTGTCCTTTGGGAATGCTGTTCAAGCTTCCCACGGCCTGCATTCCCTGTCCGGTACTCTTTCAACACATGAGCCGCCAAGAAACGCTGTTCATGCTTCCTTGGACGTGCGTGTCACCACTGTGAGTGCTACTAGAACCACGTACTTCACGGACGCCAACCAAAGTGGTTCAGAAGCTTCGTGCGACAGGGCCGTGAAGGTGCGGCATACCATCGCACTGCTCCGCGCAGAGACTAACAAACTGACAGCGTTGATTGCCGAGCGAGCTTCTGCAATGTTACCAGCACTGTGTGACATTAACGCAGTGTTGGATGTAGCTGCTTCATACGACCTTGAGGCAAGCAGACCGGAGCAACGCAGGGAGCTTCAGTCTTCTCTGAACGAGCTCTCACACCAGCTTGACTGCTTCGCGTCGGTGATCTATGCGTGGCCACCTGCCACCTCACAATCACCAGCCGTCTGCGAAACACCGGAATTCCACGGGGTCCGGAACAACCCCGACAGCTGGGTGGCAACCGTCAACGCGATAGCAATGCGCGAGGCCTGGATGGAATCTCAGAAATGGACCGTGGCTGTAGACCGTCTTCAGGAAGGTGCAGCGGCGTGGCACTGGTATGAACGCTGGAATCAGCAGCCATGGATGGAGTGGAGCTTCAAGCTCGTAGCTGCATTTGGTCGTAATCCTTACCACCTCTCCACCACCACCCCATCCATCCTGGCCGTTATCGAGGAACAAGCTCCAGAGGCTTTCCACCTCGAGGCTGCAGCTGTGCGCTTCAGCTTACCACAGGAGAAGTTAGACACTATGTCGATACCCGAAGAAAGTTTACTGCGGCCAGAGGCCGCTACCGAAGTCGGACCTCTTGAAGGGCGTTGCTCCAACGAAACAGCCGCAGAGAATCATCTCGACTGTGCTGCATTGTCCTTCACCGACGCAACCACAATCGCACAATGAGCTGAAGTGGAGCAACACCTCGAAGGTTCCTCGGAGCCCTCCAGCCGCACGGCAGAAAGCTTCTCCGCCTGTCCTACGAATGACGTCACACGCAGGAGCGACATGCCACTGCTGCTCTTAGTACCCGCGCCGGTACGCGAGTCAGTGGAAGAGGCTGATACCAGTCCTCATACAGCTCATTTAGAGAAGCCAGCCCCAATATCAACTTTACTGAGGCAAGTGGAGACACCAGCATCGCCTATGCTTAAACCGCCTATGGTGATGGTGCCGGTAGAGCCCAAGGTAACCACTGCTGGTGTCACTTACCAAGATCAAGAGGAGAAAGTTGGCGCTCAAGATGCAGACAGCAGCCAATACGATGACAGCTTCACAAAATATGTCCTGCCGCAGATGCCAAAACCGGCCGTAAATTATGTTCTCTGCCACACATCTCAGAAGTTACGTACCCATTCTCGACGCAAGCCAAGGTACCCAGTGCGTTTTTTGGGATACTCTTTCTGCTACCCTCGTCCGGAGTTCAACGTCTGCCGCTGATTTTGCAGCCCGTCCGAAGCGCGCTGTCAGGTGCATGTTCAGCTGCTTCCCACAGAGAGTCTCTGCATGGCCGAGACCGACCACAACGATGCAGCCAGTCTCGACCTCCCGATAGACTTGTGGAAGACTCTGGCACCCAGTTTCAGCGTGGCCAAGGCCGACCTCCGAGACACAGCCACTATATCGACCGCCAGATCTACCTTTGGCAGATACCGGGACCAAATCGCGGCAGAGAGCGTCGGCCGCAACGGGGAAGCCAGTGCCAGCCGCCTGAGTCCACAGCACTTTTTCTAGAGACATCGTGGCGTGCGAAAATGCGACCAGTTCGAGGCAGCCAGTGCCGTCCACCAGAGACGCTTCCCCCTGACCATCACTTCATGTTGCATTGTGGTCTAGGCTGACCACCACGATGCAGCCAAGACGGCCCACCAGAAACTTTGCCGCCAGCTCCGCGCGCACGAATACATGGCCGAGTGTCATGACCAAGAAAGACGCTGGCGCTTCGGCGCGGGCGTAGCCAGAGCAAAGAAGAGAAGAACAAAGTCAGAATAAGAACAGCTGGCCCAGGATCGGGTGTTGTCTCTGGTTCTCTGTCTAGTACATCACAATATATATATATATATATATATATATATATATATATATATATGACCTAGGAAGCGATAGTTGGTAGAGGCCGGGAAGGAAGAAGTCACAGTGGAACAAACATGGCATATGAACCAGGCCACATCTGCCATGGATCGTAGTGTCACACGAGTCAGATGGATTAAGACCTGGCCGTCACTCATCAGCCTAACATCTATCACGAATGCACCGACAAGACGCCTCAACTGAATATCGACCACAGGCAAGGTGATTTAAGGTGCATGCATTTACCACCATCATGACAGAACCATCTACTGAGCTTCCCATCCCCGAGTACACCAGAGCAGTGGACGATGGACCTCTACAGGGCTGGTTCGACCTGTTCGAGCTCCATGCTATCGCTGCATCATGATTGGAACGGGAGATTATCGGCAACTTTACCGACTATGTCTCCGGTGAGGCCTTCAAATTCTACTTCACCCACATATTTCAAAAGGACGGGTCATGGGAAAAGATCAAACAAGAAATGATCGTTTGGTTTAAAAATAGAATGACGACTACGACGAAGACTCGCTTTGACCCATCCACAGAAAACCGCCCTCGTTCATCACAGTCAAAAGCAGCCTTCACGCTTTGGCCAACCTCCTGTTTTTCCATCGCGTTGATCTTCGGTCACTCACAACGCCCACCTCGCGTCTTACACGTTCACTATGGTCGGAATATAGCAGAGTAGCTCGGAACATACCAACTCAAGCCCGGGACCTATAGTTCAGTTTCATGCGCCAGAAGAGTTCGCATCGTTCGTTGCACAGAAAGACACTCATTCCCACCTAGACTCTATCCAAACCACGCCTGTTGCGGTGTCGCCATGGAAAGCACAACCATACGAAAGCCTGAACAAACAGGAAGCTCAGAAGCGTCACCTCTCAGGCATTGCCGTGAACCAAAAGCGTCCGTTAAAAACGACGTTGCAAAACCTTCGAAGATCTTCCTGTTAATTCGACCCCGCAACCTTCTTTGCTTGACAAGAATCATGAGGCCTAAATGAGTACCCACTATTTACTGGTCACATCAAGTTGGAAAGAAAAGCAGGCTCATGTTACTAAAGGAAAACTATCCAAGCACTGTTACGACTCGATGAAGGTCGTCAGAAACTACACCAACTAAAGAAAGGACAAAGTCAGCATCCGAGCTATCTTCGCAGCAAGAAACGTCAAGGAAGTCTCCTACAGCCGATTTCCAAACATCGTCCACGATGCGATCAACGAAGCAACGCCACAGAAAACTACGGAAGAGACTGAACGTTTTCATTTGTACAACGCACGAACATAGACATAATTCGTTGAACTTCAGTTCTTGTACACGCAGGCTGCAAGCACTGATTCTGTCAAGGCCACGACACAGAATACAGCGCGTACGACAGAGAATTCGGTGTCTACGGCATTCGACCTTCAGATGCTACAAGGACTTCTAACATTGTTTGTTTCTTGCAGCTGCTCAAGTCGCGTCATGGTCAGTGCAGTTTTGTAAGATGCTGTTACCTTCTCCAGAACACCAGAGCCAGCCTCGCCCACCAGAACTTCTCCATTGACCAGACTCCTGCACTCTTTTCTGAAGTTTTCCGAGTTTACGGAGCAGCACTGGGACATGAAACCAATTCAGCATTTTGACATTTGTGACTTCTCAACTCAACTTCTCCTTGTTCATTTTTCTTACTTGTAATCCATGCCTTCTTTCGAGGGGAGGGGAAATCATGTGATGTATGAAGCGATGGTTAATAGAGGCCGAGAAGGAAGAAGTCAGTGTGGAATAAACATGGCGTATGAGCCAGGCCACGCCTACCATTCATCGTAGTGTCTCAAATATATATATATATATATATATATATATATTGTAGCCATCTATTATGCGCTTCATCCTCATCTGAACAGCAGTCAATCATCATCATATGTTCTGGCTGACAATCATCATCTGCTTGGCACGAGCGCTTCTTGGTCGGGTCCGTTGCGCTTGCTCGTTCCCGAGTTCACGGCCAATAAACCTCGCTACAACCGAGACGTCATACGTGGTGGAGGTGGATTGACGTTCCCAGTACCTCTACTTACAACGCCTACTCGCTGGAGCTCCGTTCAGGCCGCCGCTTGGACCCTCAGTCCGCCAACATGTCTCAGAGTGAGTGGGTGGATGCCCTTTCGGCTCCCGTCTCTGCGCCGCAAGCCGTCACTGCGCCGCAAGCCCCTCCTCTTTACATCGTAAACCACCAGCGTGACCCTCCGATCTTCGCTGGTCTCCGCGGCGAAGATGTGGAGGACTGGCTCGATAACTACGAGCGGGTAAGCGCAACTAATCACTGGGACGACTCTAACAAGCTCCGCCGAGTATCGCTTTATCTCCCGGGCGTTGCCAAGACATGGTTCTTGAACCATGAGATCGACCTCACCGACTGGCCTGCCTTCAAGCAGCAGCTTCGCCAAGTATTCGGCACGCCAGCCGTTCGATCCGCTCTAGCGAGGAGGGCCCTAGATACTCGCCAACAACATCCCGGCGAGTCATACACATCTTATATCGAGGATGTCCTTGCGCTTTGCCGGCGCGTCAATTCTTCGATGTCCGAGTCGGACAAACTGCGCCAAATCCTGAAGGGCATCGGAAGCATTGCCTACAATGCCCTTGTTGTCTAGAATCCTTCTACTGTCACGGACGTCATCTCTACGTGTCAGCGTCTCGACGAACTTGATTCTGTTCGCCTTCAGTCGGGCAATAGTGAACACCGTACCGCAGACCGGGACCTGCGTGACATGATACTGGAGATCATACGAGAAGAACTTCAATCAATGGGCATCTCACAACCTTCTACATCTGTCACACAGCCTTCAAGCATGGCCCTCCGTGACATCGTAAGGGAGGAACTAACATCATTCACCGGTCCAGCCTACGTCCAGCCACCTCCGTCTAGCCCTCCAACGTACGCGCAAATTGCGGCCGCGCCTCCTCGCAACGTAAACTCTACTTCACCGCTGCCATCATTCACGCCGGTTGCTGCTGCACCACCGGTCCACTTCCGGCCAATCCCACCCGACCCTCCGTCAGTCCACTTGAGTGCGCTATCTCCCGGTGTGCCCAACGACCTCTACTACCCGCCTTGGCGCCCGTCTCGCCCAACATGCTTTTACTGTGGATATCGTGGCCATATATCGCGCTTCTGCCGCAAGCGCCAGCAGGACGAGCGTCGCGGGTACGACATGCGCGAACGGGACTTTTCCAGAAGGGATTCTTACGCTCGGCGTTATTCATCTGGACAGCAGCGGTCTCCATCTCCGCCCGCGTTGACTGAGACGCGGAACACTTACCGTTCAAGCCGACGCCGGTCACCTTCGCCCTTCCGTCGCTCCTCCTCTCCTCTTCGGCCAGCCTCGTTTACTACTGATAACCGGTCGGAAAACTAAATGATGCAGTTTTCGGAGGAGAAACTGCATGTAACAGTAGGACTCATATTCCTCCAGCACGCCCGTTCAACATGGTTTCTGTTACGGTGGAAGGAGTTCTCGTGGACGCTTTGGTGGACACCGGTGCTACAGTTTCTGTGATTAGGTATGATTTGTGCAAACGCCTGAAGAAAGTAATGACACCTTATAATGGACCCAATCTAGTCGAAGCCCAGGGGAACGCTATCCGCCCTTTTGCTCTTTGTACTGCTCGTGTGTTTATTGATGATATTTTGCATTACATCGAGTTCACTGTGCTTACCCGGTGCTCTCACCAGCTAATTCTAGGGTGGGACTTCCTATCTTCTTCTTCAGCCGCTATATGTTGTGGTGAACGGATTCTGCACCTAACTAATACGGACTCCATGCGACGAAGGCGTCTACAAGCCTCTACGCCTGTTCGCTCGCGAAGATCTCGAACTACCGCCACACCAAGAACGAATTGTGACCCTGATCTCTAAGGACATCGACCACGGTGACGTCTTGGTGTTCCCTTCGTCGACTTCGTCGCAAAAGGCATAGCCCTTGCATCAGGTGTCGTACGCTTTCACCATGGCTCCGCGCTCGTCATTGCTACGAATGAAACGCCAGAGAAAGTTCTCCTGCCAGAGGGCACTGCAGTAGCCTGTGTTGTGGATGCTGAGCCTGTCAGCGTCACGCCACTTAACCCTGCCTCTACCAACGACCGTTCTATGAGTAAGCCTGCCTCATCCTCTCCCTTCACAGCTCTTATCAGTGATGACTTAACAGCTATGCAGGCGCAGCAGTTGCTTGCGTTATTAACGAAACACGCCGATTCTTTCGACACCTGCTCTTCAACGTTGGGCCGAACTACCACTGCAGCGCATCGCATTCAGACGGAGGGGACATCTATTGTACATCGCCGCCCGTACCGCGTGTCTCTCGCTGAGCGAAAAATCATCGAGGAAAACGTCGCTGACATGCTCCAACGAGAAATAATTCGTCCATCAACTAGCCCTTGGTCATCCCCTGTTGTTTTGGTACGGAAAAAAGATGGCTCCGTGCGCTTTTGCGTTGATTACTGGGCACTTAACAACATCACACGCAAGGACGTATACCCCATGCCACGCATCGACGACGCCCTTGATTCACTGCAAGGCGCCGAATACTTTTCAAGCCTTGATTTGCGTTCGGGATATTGGCAAATTCCCATGCACGATGACGACAAAGAAAAAACGGCATTTGCAACCCCCGATGGCCTATACGAATTTAACGTGATGCCTTTCGGGCTCTGCAATGCGCCCGCGACGTTTGAACGCATGATCGACACCGTCCTGCGTGGTCTGAAATGGAAGACGTGTCTCTGCTACCTTGATGACATTATCATCTTTTCATCAACGTTTTCTCAGCACCTCAGCCGCTTGGATGACGTCCTAACATGCCTCGCCGGTGCGGGTCTGCAGCTCAACACTAAGATGTGCCGTTTCGCCACCAAATCCATCAAGGTTCCCGGTCATGTCGTCAGCAAGGACGGTATTCGCCCTGACCCCGAAAAGATCGCTGCCGTCCTTCGATTTCCATGCCCCACAAGACTTAAGGATTTGCGAAGTTTTCTTGGCCTCGCATCATATTTTCGTCGCTTCATACAAAATTTCGCTTCAATAGCTGCGCCACTTCACAAACTACTTGCATCTAATGCACCCTTTGTGTGGTCCGAGGAATGTCAGTCGGCGTTTCACCTATTGAAGAAAGCTTTGACGTCAGAACCTGTACTCTGCCATTTTGATGACACCGCCCCAACACTCCTGCATACCGACGCCAGCGGCTGCGGTATAGGTGCTGTTCTCCTCCAACGCGATAACTCTGGACGGGAAAGGGTCATCGCATATGCTAGCCGAGTGCTAACTTCTACCGAAAAAAACTATACCATCACTGAGCAGGAGTGCCTCGCTGTGGTTTGGTCCATACAAAAGTTCCGTCCTTATCTGTACGGCCGTCAATTCACCATCGTAACGGACCACCACGCCTTATGCTGGCTTTCTACAATGAAGAACTTGTCCGGGCGCTTGGGTCGTTGGATTTTACGCCTACAGGAGTATCAGTTTGAGATTATTTATAAATCGGGCAAAAAACATCAAGACGCCGACGCTCTTTCTCGTTGCCCACTGCCTACAGCGTCGTTCGACACTCCAGCTGCCACCTCCAACGACACCAGTGCGGACGTGACTCCCACTTCTGTTACCTTGCTCGCCTCGCTGTACCAACCGCCAATCGACGATGAACAACCCTTCAGTTCTCACTAGCAGGCTGACCCGTATTGTCGGCGCATTATAGACCACCTTTCAGGAGCTACGCGTCCACCCAATGCACGCCTTCGTCGACAACTCGAGCACTTCAAGTTTCAGGACGGTGTGCTCTATCGTCACATATATCATCCTGACGGCACACGCTGGGTACCTGTTCTGCCACGCGCTCTTCAACATCATGTACTTAACGCCTTTCATGACGATTTGACTGCTGGCCACCTAGGCTTTCACAAAACCTATGACCGCATTCGAAGCCGCTTTTATTGGCCTGGTATTTCTACCAGCGTAGCAAAGTACGTGGGTTCCTGCTCTCCATGCCAACTTCGCAAACTTCCGACATCTCCCCCAGCTGGTCAGTTACAGCCAATGACGTGCCCTACAACACCTTTCGAGGTCGTCGGTGTCGATCTTTATGGACCCCTTCCTGTTACTGGTGCTGGAAATAGATGGATAGTCACCGCCGTAGACCACATGACACGCTACGCCGAGACAACTTCAGTAGCTACTGGTTCAGCATCGGAAGTTGCTGACTTCGTCCTTCAGGCCATAATACTACGTCATGGTGCACCTCGTGTACTTCTGAGTGACCGTGGAAAGGTGTTCTTATCACAGCTTTTAGGTGAAGTTCTTCGCGTTTCTGGTACCATACACAAGATGGCGTCTAGCTACCATCCTCAAACAAATGGTCTGACCGAGCGATTTCATCGAACCCTTGCCGACATGATAGCCGTATACATTCAACCGGATCACAGAAACTGGGATAAACTTCTACCGTTCCTCACTTTCGCCTACAACACCGCTGTTCAGCGCACAACAGGCTACTCACCGTTTCATCTCGTTTACGGACGTTCGCCTACTTTCTTTATCGATGTTTCCTTCTTCACCAGCAATGGCCCTACATCACCATCTTCTTGCGAAGAATATATTTCTCGCCTTGCCCAGAGCCGCCAGCGTGCTCGTATGAAAACGGAAGCTACGCAACAAGCAAGGAAAGCCGTCTACGACACCTCTCATCATGTGGTATCATTCCGACCGGGTGACGAGGTGCTGCTATTGACACCAATTCGCACACCTGGTCTCTGCGACAAGTTCCAGCCTCGATTCATCGGCCCATAATATATATATATATATATATATATATATATATATATATATATATATATATATATTATGACAAAGCTTTCGATTGGTGGGTCGTCCTCTCCAGTGCCTTCTAGTGGGTCGCCCTTTTCATAAGAAGAAGATCAGCTCGTGCAGAGAGTCGGTCCCCGCATTGACTGTCGCTGTCGTGCATCATCGACGAGTGTCCGCCAATAAATGTCGTAACTATTTGGTGGAGAGTGCTGAGAGTGCAGTGCCCTTCAAACATCTTCAGTTCGCATTCGATGCCCTTTGAGCTTCTATCCCGTACCATGCCTTCTAACATGCACCAAGACGCTGCTCAGCAAACGCTTCCTTCTACGCTGACGATATGACCCGGTGTTCCCCACATGCGCGACCCTCATGCCTTTACTGGCATGGATGGCACCGACGTCGAGGACTGGCTCGCCATGTACAAACGCGTGAGCGTCCCCAATCATTGGGACGAGGCAGGTAAACTTGGCAACCAGTTTTTCTACCTCGCGTGTGTGGCCGGCATGTGGTACAATAACCACGCATGATTTCCCGACTTGGTCCGCTTTTAAAACCGCTGTCGTCGACGTGTTTGGCCTCCCTGCCGTTCGTAAGCTGCAAGCCGAACAGCGTTTACGTGAACTAGCACAGCAGACCGGCGAGTCCTTCACAAGTTACATCGAGGACATCCTTGACGTGAGCGAGAAAGTCGACCTGAACATGTCAGAGGCTTACAAAATCACGCATGTTCTAAAAGGCATCGCCGACGATGCCTTCATCATGCTCCTTCCGAAGAATCCTCGCACTGTGGCAGAAGTCATTACATTATGCCAAAGTTACGACGAGTTGCGGCGGCAGCGCTTGATGACCCGTCAACCGCCACCACGTGATGCTGATCTCTCGGCTTTGTCAGCAGTTTCCGTACCACGCAACCTTGCTCGCCGAAATCAAGTCGTTCGTGCGCGAGGAAGTTGCCCGCCACGTCTCTTTACTGGCTCTTGCTTCCCCGCAACATGCTCATCAGCCATAAAGTACACTTCTACCTCCGCTCCGCCGACTCATTCGGCAGGCAATCGCGGAAATTGTTGCTGAATACCACCAGCCACCTCCTTTATCTGGTCACTCAGCTACGCCCAAGTTGTCGCCAGGCCGCCCCCACCAATATCTGTGGCTGGCCCCTTAAGTTACATCAAAACCATCGCGAGGCCCCAGGCCTTCGGAGAAACTGTGTCGCCTACGTATGCTGACATCACCTACGTGCCCCGAGTGCCGCCCAACATGCACTCATTACAGCGACCGGCACGCCCATAGAGTTCTGCGACATGAATTTTGCCCGCAAATCGATGGCACACTGCTGACAATCGCGCCATCTGCTTTGCTTGTGGTTACGTCGGTCACGCAGCACAATTTTACAATCGTGTGCAGAAACCACGGATCGCCCCCAACTTTCCCGGCCAATCAAGCCACTCTTATGACTGACCGCCGCCTATGTCACCATCGTCCCGCCCCGCTCCGTCTACCCGCCGTTCACCATCTCCGCGACGTCACTCACTGTCGCCGATGTGGCGACGTCCACTCGAGGGCGACAAGGAAAATAGTCGTCGCCGTCTACGAGCCAAGGGCTGCGACGTTGGCGAACTGCGGAAGCCCTCAGGAAAGCCCGTCGAACGTGATAGACGTACTTGTGGATGGCGTTCGTGCATCTGCCCTTGCAGATACTGGAGCCGCCGTATCCGTCATGGACGCGAAGCTTAGCCGATTGCTGCGCAAAGTGACCACGCCACTTTCCGGGCTCTCTCTCCATACAGCCAGCGCCCAAATCATTCACCCTACAGCTTTGTGCAGAGCCTGCCTTATGATTCAGGACGTGATGTATGCGGTCGAATTCATCATAATTCCTTCATCCTCTCACGACGTCATCCTAGGATAGAATTTTCTCTCCCGCCACGACGCTGTCATTCATTGCGCGGCAGCAGAAATAGAACTCACTCAATTCTCTTCTTTGACGTCGGCCGACAGTCCATCTGCTGCAAGTTACTCGTCAGAGACGACACCCGCCTGCAAACTCGTCCGCGGGGGTGTTGGTCTACTGCACAAGCCTTTCTGACACCGTTGCACTCCTCTCGTCATATCATCATGTTTTCATCAGGAAAGGCTTGCTGGTCCCTTTCACGACCGTGCAACTAACTCACGGCAGCACCACTATTTTTGTTGTGAACTCATCCCCGTACAGCATTACGTTGATGCGAGGGGAATGTCTCGGGAGCCTGGAACCCATCCAAGACGCACAAGTTATGGATCAACCCGATGACATGCACTGCTCAAGTTCCAGCACGCTTAGTGCTGTTTCGACGTCTGCTTCATCATCCGATGATGCATTCGGTCCCTCCATTTCCGACAACCTTACGCCGGGCCAGCGTTCCTAGCTTCTGGGCCTGTTGGAAGAATCGCACTCTTCTTTCGAAGTCGCTCAACCTTCTCTCGGCCGCACATCCACCGTTACGCATCGCATCGGCACAGGCGTACAGCTACCACTGCAGCAACGTCCCTATCGCGTATCTCCCACAGAATTCCGTGTAATCAACGAGCAAGTCAACGACATGCTTTGCCATGATGTTATTCGACCCTCTAGCAGCCCCTGGGCGTCTCTTGTCGTTCTCGTCACGAAGAAGAACGGTTCTGTGCGGTTCTGTGTGGACTACCGACGCCTCAACATGATTACTCGTAAGGCCGTGAAGCCACTACCGCGGGTCGATGACGCGATTGACAGCCTGCAAGGAGCAAAATTGTTTCCATCCCTCGGTTTGCGCGCACGTTACTGGCGGCACCTATAGTACCTATAGCTGAGGACGCTCGACCGAAGACCACTTTGTCACCCCTGACGGCTTGTACGAATTCAACTTCATGCCGTTTGGGCTATGCAATGCACCCGCCACCTTTGAGCGCATGATGAATACTGTTCTGCCTGACCTGAAATGACACACGTGCCTGTGCTACCTCGATGACGTCGTCGTTTTCGCTCCGGACTTCTCGACGCATCTTCAACGCCTTCCGCATGTTTTAACGCGTCTGAGTGATGGCAGTCTGCAACTGAACCTAAAGAAGTGCCGTTTTGCGGCTCGGCAGCTGACAATACTCGGCTGCATTGTGTCCAAGGACGGAATTCTTCCTGATCCAGCCAAGCTTAGGGCCGTGACCGAGTTCCCCAAGCCGACATCCGTCAAAAAACTGCACAGTTTCGTAGAGCTGTGTTCCTACTTTTGGCGCTTCATTCGAAACTTCGCGAGTATCATATCGCCACTGACAAAGCTCCTTGGAAGTAACGGGCCCCTCCATTCGTAGTCATCACAGTGTGACGACGCATTTTCAATGCTCCGCCATTTGTTGACGTCGCCTTCCATACTCTGCCACTACGACCATACGACCACTACAGAGGTACACACTGATGCCAGTGGTGTCAGCCTCGGCGTTGTCCTTGCGCAGCGCTAACCAGGGTTCCCGGAATATGTCGTGGCGTATGCAAGCCGTACGCTTACTAAGGCCGAGAATAACTACACCGTCAACGAAAAGGAATGTTTGGCAATCGTCTGGACCCTTACAAGGTTCCTACCTTATTTGTATGGTCGCCCATTTGATGTCTTCACCGACCATCACGCACTATGCTGGTTGTCGTCAATGAAATATCCCTCAGGCCGTCTCGCCCGGTGGGCACTTCGCCTGCAAGACTACGACATCCGTATGCTGTACCGCAATGGAAGGCAACATGCTGACGCCGACGTCCTGTCATGCTCTTCCTTGCCTGACGAAAATGCTCACAACTCAGCGTCTCACCTTGCCATTTCTTTCATACCATAGCTACTGAGCAGCGCAAAGATCAACAGATTGCCTCACTGATACACTTGCTGACTGATCCATCCACTCGCGCGTTGCGTCGTAAAGCCCACCATTTTGCCGTTCACGACGACCTCCTCCACAGGAAAAATAACAACGGTGACGGCCGCCAGTGGCTACTAGTCATACCTACTAGTCATACCTACTCCGGGGTATCGAAGAATTACCACCGCATTCGCCAACGGTAATTTCGGCGCGGCATTTACCACTACGTGCAGAAATTCGTTCGCTCCTGCATAGATTGTCAGCGCCGCAAAGCTTCAACGCACCTGTCACCGGTAGGTCTGCAACCTCTACCTTGCCCTGCCAGGCCCTTTGGGTGCGTTGGCATCGATCTGTATGGGCCACTTTCACTAACGTCGGCTGGTAACCGCTGGGCCATTGTCGCTGTGGAGCACCTCGCGCGATACGCCGAAACGGCCACTCTCCCCGCGGCTACAGCGAGCGATGTGGCCTTCTTTCTGCTCCAACGATTCATTCTGTGACACGGTCCACCCCAGGAATTGCTCAGTGACCGAGGCCGCGTCTTCCTGTCTGAAGTTGTAGAAAGCCATCTCAAAAAAGAGTGCAACGTTGTTCACCGCACAACTGCTGCTTACCACCCACAGACGAATGGCCTCACCGAACACTTCAACCGTACGCTCAGTGACATGCTCTCCAAGTACATCGCCGCCTATCACAAAAATTTGGATTCCATTCTACCCTTCGTAACCTACGCATATAATACCACCCCTCAGATCACTACTGGCCTTTCACCTGTCTTTTTATTATATGGAAGGCACCCGTCACACACCATCAGCATGATACTTCCGTACAAGCCAGATCCGTCTGAGTGGGCGCCTATTTTTGCTACAGCCAAGCTTGCTGAAGAGTGTCGAGAGCTTGCAAAGACCTTTACTGCGCATGATCAAGAGTGGCAAAAGAGCATTCGCGCTTACGCCAGCACTACTGCGCCCACGTTCCTTCCAGGAGCGCTCGTCTGGCTCTCGATCCCTACCACTGCAACTGGCCCATCTTCAAAACTATTGCCCAAGTATGAAGGCCCCAATATCACAAAAAAGCAACACACTTAATTTTTCTTCATTCTATGAAACCTGATACCACTCTACAGTTCATCCGTCAAAGCACGATCATATACAATTGATATACTGCCATAAGGGTGTTCTTTGGGATACTTCCCTATGGGTGTTCTTTGCATTTCCCCCCATTCGAATACGGCTGCCATGGCTGGAAGTCGAACTTGCGTCCTCCAGCATAGTCACAGGACACCCAATGAGGCTATGCTACCACGGCAGGTGAAAGCACAAAGGCAAACAGGCTGCGAAGTTTCACCGAGCGTTTATTTGCCAGACTGGGTTACCACCATCAGAAACATTCTAGACATCATAACTACACTTTTGTGAAAAGTAAACCAATAACTTCTGCCAGATAAACCAAATTCTCAATTGCATGCGTTTAGAATTGCCCATGAGAGAAAGGACGGAATCATGCACACGTGCAGTACGCCTTTCTGGTCCATGATTCTTGTTTGTCGTGAGAAACTCAGCACAGATGCACTTCTAGTAACAGCTGTGCAGAGCAGGTAAGTACTAACACTCACTCACCTTTGTGAAAAGTTTATTCCAAATACAGAGTAATGTGACCACCACAGCCACAGCACTATCAACAAAATTGTGGCACACACAACGACTGCAAGTTACACGCGAGGCGAATCGCGAGAGGCATCTGAAGCAGAAAAATTTTTAGGCGGAGCATGCTATAGCATTATAGTTTCTTTGCGCACTACAGCGCTAGTTTCTCCACTGACGTAATCAAGCAGCCACGACGCCAACAACCACTGCCATCGCTCACGAAAGAACCCCGTCAGATGCGAGGACATCTGTAACTTATCTCGCAAGACCCGCGTTTTAGCGTACGTATACAATGCTAAGATGGTCGTTACCGCATCAAAAACATTGTCATTGAAGGGCAAGCGGTGTACTGTATTCATGGCTAACGGTCGCACTTATGGTAATCACGTAAAAAGAACATAACTAAACGTTAACACGAAACAACTAAACAAGGTCACGTCACCACAGAACACCTACCACGATCGAGACAAAGTCTGGCCTGCATGCTGTGCTCTCTTCGAGTAACAAGCGGAAGAATACAAAAAAGACGGGACCTCCAAAATTTCAAGCGCGTAGCGAGCGTTGGCGTTCTCGGAGGCTTGAAAAAAAATAATAACTTTGGCAGTGGTCGAGAAATGGCGCAGCATTCGGAATGCCATAGTCATTCTATGCATGGCTTGCGGTAATCGTTTTCGCAAAAACCTGATAAGCTCTAGTAATTATTCCGTTCATCATTGTGCAACCGTTGATAATTTTCCGTTTGTCTAAGCATCAGATACAACATATTTACGTGTGCCCTTGTTGTGGTATGGCTACAAAACGTGAAAAAAGTTTACCAAAACTTACTCGTCCCTTGTGCTACTTTGGTCACTCTAAATACCTTGCTATATAAGCTTGTGCACCTTCGTAGTAGGGTTTGAGCAAACACGTCTAAGTGCGTGCCACTGTGGAGAATTGTTGATTGTACTCTTGTTGTTCGAGTGCACTCTATAATCATACTATGTGTAGTATGTGTCCTTGTGTGCATGTGTATCTATATCCTTTGCATCAGCATATGTTAGGCGTCCGGTGTAAGTGACTAATCTATGATTGGCCTGAGGCGCCAACTATTCGCAAGGGAGCCGTGATGCGAGTGGGACAACGTACGTCAACGCAGACAACTTTTTTAGTATCGTTAAATCCCTCCAGATGGCGCCAGCAACCGCCTACTTCACAGATGTGACGCTCTCACACCTCTAGCAACTTATATAACGTTGAACATATATTAATCAAAACAGCACTACTCGGCATGGTTTCGCTGCGATCTAGTCTATGGTTTGGAGGCACATCTCGTGATCTGCGGCCCCGTAAACGCGTGGATAACGTTGCTACGTTTTGTGAATCTGCGATAAATAAATACAACAAGCCTAGCATGCACTCTTCTGGTGAGGACTTTGCAGTATCTGGGTCTTTCAAACTGAACGTCAGCTCGCTGGCCGAACGAGACCTACTAGCTTCGTCGTTCTCTTTCGCGATATTTTCAATGCCACATGTTCGTCTGCTTGTTTTTATAATAATTTCGTTCCATATCAAGCTTAGCGGGACCGTTTTTTGTAACTGTCAGTGCCGTGTACTCCTTATCAGTCGAAGATCGACGCATTTTCTAAGCCTACTCACTTCGCTAACCTGGGATCAGCCATCTTGATTTTTATAGGAAGGAACATGTTTTTCCGCGGCAAAACGAGCAACGTGTTATCAGACGCGCAACTTAGGCGTGCCCTTGAGAAATGGATAGCTCGTGTACTTCTTTTGTGTCCCGTGCCTCTGCACGAGCATGTCACCTACTACATATTGCGGGTGGCATTATTTCCTCCTCTGCGAAAAACAGCACCGCCTCGATGCTGCAAAATAGGTGTATAAGTAAAAAAAGTAAACAGATTACACAGTTCGATATCTTACTGCTCATGAAAGGCTAAGCTCAAGCAGTCAAATAAAGTTTAGGTGTAAGAAAAAAATGGCATTGAATGGGAGGAGAAATTTTGACTGCAAAAACTAAGGTTTCATGCGCACGACAAGAACTATGTAGGAGCTTGGTTGTCTTCGTTTTGTTTGAGTTGATGAAGCACTGTTCAGAACTACCTCATAGTTCACGTCCATCACGTGGCGCAGCACCTGATAGGGTTCAAAGTACCGGCTCTGCAACTTTTTCGAAAGACCATGACCACGAACAGGGGTCCACTCCCAAATTTTTTCCTCCTGGACACTAGGGCATATCTCGATGGCGGGTATTGTAGCACTGCGCATATGCCTGGTGTGGCAGACCGATGTGTAGCTGCACGAGCTGGTGAGCTTCCTCGGTGCGTTCGTGTAATTCTTTGGCGTCAGCTGTTAACTGGTATCAGAAACTTCTGATCGTTGACCCCATTTCGGGTGGAGCCCTCGGCGGGTTCTTAGGAACCTTCTTCGCAGATGAAAATAAAGTTAATGAAAATAAAGTTAAAGCTGTTAACTGCTCAGCGTCTTCACAAGGGAGTGTATTGTTCAACTTAGTTTGAACATCACGGCCACATAAAGAGCGAAATGTCGTGAATCGCGTGGTTTCCTGGACGGCTGTGTGGTAACGAACGTCATGTAAGGTAATATCTGATTCTATGTTTTGTGTTGGATGTCGATGCACATGAAAATTATGTCGGTGACTGTTTCATACAGTCACGCAGTAAGGCCGTTGCTCTGCGGATAGTAAGCAGTCGTCTTCAATACCTAGTGTTGCTTAGCCGAAAAACCTCTTTCATAAGTTTCCCAGTGAATGCTGTCCCTCGGTCTGCTATCCCTGTAGAAGGAGCTTCATGGCGCAATATGATATGGCACATAAAGAACTGCGTAACGTCAACAGCCATGGCTAGGGGTATAGCCTCTATCTAGGCATAGCGTGTGAAATAGTAAGTTAAGACTATAACCAATTTGTTGCCGTTGAGCGACTGTCCAAAAAGTTCGAGAAGGTCCATGCCGACTTGGCCAAACGGCTTGTGATGTGAGTAAGTTGGTTGAAGTAATCCAGCTGGTTTGCTTGATAGTGACTTGTGATGCGGACATTCACGACAGCCATTTACGTACTGCTTGACCTTTGCCGAAATTCCCAACAAATAGTACGCCTCGGCAACATTGGCGAGTGTTCGTAAGTAGCCTAGGTGGCCATCAGTGGGCTCCTCATGGCAAGCAAAGAGAAAGTCGACACGAATGTCCCTCGGACCACGTGGAGTTAAGTGCGGCTCGTAGAGCGTATGTTTTTGGGATAAAGAGTGACGGGCTGCTTTTGCCGAGCTGCGACACCGTATCTTGTCAGCACCAATTCGTGCACAATTTGACGACGATGCTCACACAGAAGTGCATACCGACGCCAGTAAAATTGGCGTCGGTGCAGTTCTCATTCAACATTAAGACGGAGAGGAGTGATTTATAGCCTATTCAAGCGGGTCACGATCCCGTGCCAAGGTGAATTACTCCACTACAGATAAAATAGTGTCTCGTTGTGGAATGGGCGATCACCAAGTTTTGCCCTTGCCTCTATGGTCAAGTTGTGACGGACTATCATGCCTGCCCTCTGTTTGTTGGGGAACATACGTGATCCCTCAGAATGGCTGGGCCGTTGGAGCTTGCACCTACTTGAATTCGACTAAATCATCATCTATATGACTGGCCAGAACAAGAATACGCAGACAAGCTGTCATGTGCACCCATTCCTTCCGTGAGTCGGGAAGCAGAAAACGATAACTGCTTTCTAGGCGCCTTCAGCTCATCGGACATTAGCAAACGGCAGCAAGATGACAAAGAGATTGGACCAGTAACTCATTATTTGTAAGATCATACCGCAGTCATACCACACCATCTATCCCATGTGTTGAGTTCATTTCTTCTCAACTTCATGTCGTCGGCAAACGTGCTCCTTTCCGCACTATCCAAAAGGTCCTCCCGCAAGTCCTTAATATAATAACAGAAATTCAAAAGCACTCCTGTTTAGGAGAAGGGGCAGACAGGTAGCATTATGCAATGAACTACTACTTGATAATGTACCAATTGAGATTGTTAGCGAGCATAGGGTACTTGTTGTCGTTTTCAATAATGTACTGAAGTAGAAACACTATGTTGACACATTGTCGAAATCTTCGGTATCAGCAACAGGTGCCTTGTCTTGACATCGGCATTTCTTTCCGAAAAAAGAAGTTAGAAATTTATCAGGCAATTTTCGCATTCCACATTAACAACTGAATGTCTGTGTGAGGCATCACTACATATACTAACACACACAAACTCCTTGTTTTTCAAAAATGTGCACTTCGAATCACAGAAAACGTTCCATATCTCTACGCAACATTACCTATTTTCACTAAATTTAACATAATCAGAGCTACTGAGGTGTATGAGTTTCGTTTGCTGCATTCATACTTCTTTTCTTCCGAAAAGTTCTGTTCATTTCTAGAATCACTGTCTGGACTACAACGGAAGTTCATTGACCAATGCACTCGTAGTCAGGACAAATGGCTTGTCCCGAAAAAACGTACGAATAACTTGATATACCAACGCCTGAAATGTCCCAATACTTCTCAATGAGTAGAAAACGAAAATAATGATGTTGATGCCTTAACCCGAAAGGATATGAAATATCTATATTCGGTGCCAATGATGCATGACGCTTCTATAGGACAACAAGTATGTAGACTTAATAAACAACTGCTAAAAGTATCGTTCTCTTCATTTTATGGCAATCAATTCTGTGGCATTTATATTTATGGTATTTATTTGTAGTTTTAATGATTGCATGAAGTTGCATTGTTTCGCAGATTTTTGCTTTTATATAGCTGTGTCAAATGGCTATTGTTGTGCACAAGCTCACTTTTTTATATGTTCCTAATATGTGTTATGATTACAATTTATGTACACTTACCTACTTTATTTTGTACGCTGTGTATATGTATAGCGCGTGATGCCACAAAAGGCCTTCAGGCACTCTCAAGCTGTTCGCAACAGCTTTTCGCCTGAAGGACCCCGAACAAATTGTAAATATTGTTGGAAGTGAAGTTTTGATTGATTGATCGATTAATATATTGATTGATTTACTTAGGTGGTATGCAGGCATGTTTTCGGCCACGCTTAGCGAGCATGATGCCACGTCACTGAAGCTGCTTGAATTTTCGTTTAGTGATCAAGAATATAGGCAAAAACAATTTACCTATATTTACGAGCTGTGTAAAAAAAATGTATAGATGCCAACTCTACTAACCTTTGCGCACTTTCCCACATGATCTGGCGTTTTTGTTTCCATTTGTTTCAGGTCATTCTTTGTGCTTTCACCTTCTTCCCCATGTACTTATGGGTGCGATTTAAAAGTGACCCACATCAGAGAGAATACGGTGAAGGTAAGTGTCTAACCAACTGCTATGTTAAGAGCCAGTTAATTGCTAAATGATGAAGGGCCAGTAATACACATCAGACTCCGCCAGAGTGACTCTGCGGAGAACGCCGCCACCAGCACTGTCATAGCCATCCCGGTCCTAACAAGGTAGTTAGAGAGAGACGATGATTGATTGATATGTGGGGTTTAACGTCCCAAAACCACAATATGATTATGAGAGACGCCGTAGTTGAGGGCTCCGGAAATTTTGACCACCTGGGGTTCTCTAACGTGCACCCAAACCTGAGCACACGGGCCTACAATTATTTCCGGGTCCATGGAAAATGCAGCCGCCGCAGTCGGGATTGAAACCCGCGACCTGCGGGTCAGCAACGGAGTACCTTAGCCACTAGATCACCACGGCGGGGCTAGATAGAGAGAGCCGCGCACAACTCACTTGCCATAGGTGACAATGGAACTTCCACTTTTGTCGGTGTCAAGCAAGGTGTTCTGATTTGTGGCGTTTAGGGTCCCTGAACCATCATATGATTATGAGAGACGCCGCAGTGAAGGGCTCCGAAAATTAAGACCTCCTGGGGTTCTTTAACGTAGACCTGAATTTGAGCACCTGGGCCTACAACATTTCCGCCTCCATTGGAAATTCAGCCGCCGCAGCCGAGATTCGATCTTGTGACCTGTGAGTGAGCGAAGCAAGGTGTTCTGAAAATTAACAATCTAGAAAGCTTTTCTTTTGTAAGTTCACTCACGCACCAAGCTCGAGAAAAGCACTGTTACATGCGTTTCCCAATGCTTAAATGCGTCAAATTTATTATTAACAAAAGTCGGGATTCGACGTCGCAAAAATACGACATGAGAAACGCCTAGGGGAGCCTTACAGAAATTTTGACTCTCCTGTGTTTTTTAAGGTACAAGAAACTGCCCAGTACACCGGTCTCTACCGTTTTGTTTGTTTCAAAGTTCGAAGAAAAAATAACCTTTAGTAACTTATGTTCAATAACAGTTTGTAGTTCTTTGCCAGCAAACAGTAACGTTTCTTTGCAAACCAGATATTTGTTATAGGCTCGAAACAACGTTGGTTTAGTTTTCGTAAGATTTGTTTTATATAGTTAGCAATTTACTATTTGGATAACTAGTAGATATTGGCAGTGTTTTAATTTTTTAATCCGGATCCTAAACAAGAACAGAAGTGTTAACAATTCTTTCCGTCGTTGTTCGGTTGAGATATCAACCAAAGCGTGGAGGGACAGCACGCAGTGGTCTTGTTGAAGATCAGTCAGGTCGGGCGTTTAAACATAAAGAGATTGATTTATATGCGGGGTAAACGTCGCCAACCCACCATATGAGTATGAAAGACGCCGTAGTGGAGGGCTCCGGAAATTTCGACCACCTGAGGTTCTTTAACGTGCACCCAAATTTGAACACACGGGCCTACAACATCTCCGCCTCCATCGGAAATGCAGCCGCTGTAGCCGGGATTTGATCCCGCAACCTGCAGTTCAGCAGCTGAGTACCTTAGCCACTAGACCTCCACGGCGGGGCATTCAAACGTAAAGAGAGAGACAGAACAATGTTGAGTGAAAGCCAGGGAGGTTAACCAAAAGAAAATTTACGCTTTGCTATCCGCACTGGGGAAAGCGAAATTCTTATGAAAAGGTGAGGTGGAAAAAAGAGGGAAAGGGGTGGTTAAATAAAAGAGAAAAAAATAGAAAGCGCGCACACATTCAGGCACAGGAATGTCAAACTTGTTAAACGAGTCTGGTTGACCACAGAAACTGCAGCAGCGTCTTCGTCACTTTCTGGCTTGAAAGTGAAATGTTCTGGCACTCCAGAAGTGACTGTTCCGAAAGCGGCCGGCCGTCAAACAGTGTTAAATTTGCCGAAAGCTTTTGTATTTGGCCGCTCTATTGATGACACTCACAAAAAAACGTGGGCAATCGTTTTCTGACTGCCACATTGATCAAAGTAGCACAGTTGGCAGGACAAACAGTCGGCGCCCTTGTGCAGGTGACGCGACTTTCAGCAGACTACGAACAAAAATTCTTACAGAAAAAGCGCTCAACGACCGACATGTTTGGACGAGTCTTTCAGCGATGACAACCAGTAGAAAGCGTATTAATCTGTAACAACAAAAAAACTTCAGCCATACAAGTCTGGCTTGAATTTAGCCACAGCATATACTAAAGCTGGGCATTCAAGTTCATTAACAGAGAAAGAATGTTAGGGGGGTGAAAGCAGACAACTGGCGTAAGCCAGTGCTTGCAGGTCCGTTTCACTTCGTGACCACTGGTAGTAGTCTGAAGCTCTTTCTGTAAAGCATGGTTAAAACGGGCTAGTATTGGTGACGTTGCTGCAAATGTATAAGAAGCAAAAAGGCATCTGCTTGTTCGATCCCGTAGCTGAAGAGAACGTCCTTCAGTGAGCAGTTCGGTGATGGCAGCAAAAGTGCGGGAAAGTAGACAAAAATAGAAACATAGTACTACAAGTCTTGGTTAAATAATGGACAGTACAGTCTTGTGCTGCTCGCAGGTTGTCGAAATCCGGTTCAACACCACTGCCATTGACAAGATGTCTGAGTATGGTGCTTTGTCGCCGTCCGAAACAGAATTGTGCAGAATTGAGCTGGAGAGCAGCTCTTAAAAAAGTATTGGCAGATCCGACGTGCAGTGGGAATCGATGACATGCTAAGCACGAATGAAGAGGGTTGAATGGTCACAATAAAATCAGCCCAACGTTATGATGCGGACGTAAATTATGCTGCACAAAACTTCCACGTGGTGATTATCATGTTTGCGCCTGGCATTTGTGTTCGTCGTCTAGTCACGTCATGTCCTACCAAGTTTGGTATATGTGAAGCTCACAAAATGGCCGCGAGCGCGCTGTGAGCGTAGCATGTAGTCATGTCATACTAGTCACGTATGTCGTGATAATAATGTTTGCACCAGTCACATTCATTTGTCATCTATTCACACCACGTTATACCAAATTGGGTATATGTGAAGCTAGCGAAATGACCGTGAGTGCATCATTAGCGTGGCATGTAGTCATGCTCTTGCACCACACGCATGTGATGAATTCCACGTTAGGGCCCGTCACTGACGTTCGCCATTCAGTCATGTCAGTGCGTACCAGTTTTGCTAAGTGTCATGTGAACGAAATCACAGCAGGAGCCCCAAGACGATCACACGTATTCATGACATTCATTTATTACATGTGATAATTTTCATGTTATGACGAGAAACGTATGCTTGTAATACAGTCACGTTATGACATATCAATTTTTGTATAGATCCGATTATCGAAACGGCCAGGAGAGCAAGAAGCCGCAAGTGGACAGACAGACAGACAGATAGATAGATAGATAGATAGATAGATAGATAGATAGATAGATAGATAGATAGATAGATAGATAGATAGATAGATATATAGATAGATAGATAGATAGATAGATAGATAGATAGATAGATAGATAGATAGATAGATAGATAGATAGATAGATAGATAGATAGATAGATAGATAGATAGATAGATAGATAGATAGATAGATAGATAGATAGATAGATACGGTCAAACTTGCCGATGCTCGCTAATAAATGCTTCGCATTTAAGATATGATTATATGCAACGCTCAAGGTGCACTCGTGGCCGTTTCGCTCACTTAACATACACCAAATTCGTTATTACATTATACAAATGAATGACGAAGGTAAATGACGCATCCAGACAAGTTAGTCATAACATGCGTATCATGTACAACATGATTACATGCTACGCTCATCGCGTGCTCGCTGTGGTCTCGCTTGCTCTAAGTAAACAAAATTTGGTATTACGTGACGTCAGTAAACGACGTAAGTAAAGGACACGTCTAAACATGACAATCATTATATGGGTGTCATGTAAGATATGACTGCATGCAACGCTCAAGGCGTGTTTGCGGCTGCTTCGCTAGTGGCACATATACAATGTGTAGTATCACGTGACGTGATTAGACGACGAAGGTAAATGACACGTCTAACAATGATAATCATGACATACGTGTCATGTAAAACATGGCTACACGCTATGCTACTAGCATGCACCCGGCCATTTTGCTAGCTCCACATTTACTGAATTTGGTATCACTAGACGTGAATAGACAACTACGGTAAATGATACGTTCCAAAACGCTAAACATGACATGGAAGTCATGTATAGCATGCTTTACGTACGCCGCGTAACTTTGTCGTAATTTCAAAATAATATAATGTAACGGGCTCTTGCCACGGACGAATAAATCAGACTGCAGGTCGAATAACAAACTGTTTATTTGTATGGAACTTGCGGTCACAGAAAAGTAAAGCAAAATTATAACAACACACTGGCTATGATAGCAGCGAGCCCAGCGTTGACCATCGATCAGCTGACAAGTGGTGATGTGCGTCAGCATTTATACACGTAGCGCCAAACAATAGCGTTATCGCTAGTGGCCGCGTTGGTCTCAGAATAATCTGTAATGTCCCCGAAGTGGGCGTAATTTGAACAAGACAATTTACTACATTCGTGAACCTTCTATAACAATAAGGTGCATTTGCCCTGAGCATTCCAGAGAGGCTTTGTGGCTCAAAATCGAATGAAAGATAAGTTTATATATGAAACACGCGTGACCTCACCCCCCTCTCAAAAAGCATCGTCCCAATGTTTGAAACTAAACACCGAGGGAAATACATAAACAATAAAAATAACAACAATAAAGCAAGAAAAAAGCATCTACTGTAAAGTGCAATAAAATACAAACAATAAAAAAGTCAGACCCTATTAAGTCCGTTAGCAGGCGTAAAATGGCTTGTGGCTCAGCGCATGAATTACTTCAGGTTGTCAACGCCGTCGGTGAGAATTTGTGATGCCTTCAGGGAAAACCTCAGAGTCGAGTGTGCCGAAACGTCGAACCACTCGGTACGGGTCAAAGTATCATCACAGAATGCTTTTGCAAGGACCACGTCGACGGAGCGGCGTCGATACCCAAAGTCGATCGCTGGGATGGTATTCCAGGAAGTGTCGTCGAAGATTGTAACAGCGTTATTCGGTCAGCTGTTGCTTCTTGATGTGGAGGCGGGCGAGCTGTCGGGCTTATATTGCCCGCTCAAGGTACACTGTCACGTCGACATTTTTTTTGTCAGCGATGTTTGGTAGTTTGGTGTCGAGCGTAGTGGCCGTGTTTCTTCCATAGACTAACATGTATGGCGGCATATCTGTTGTCTCCTGCACCGCTGTGTTCTATGCGAAGGTTACGTGCGGCAGGATGACGTCCCACGTCCTGTGTTCGACATCGGTGTATATGCGGTGATTGTCTGTTTAGCAGCCTGGTGAGGCCGTTGGTCTGTGGGCTGTACGCTGTCGTTCGGCAGTGGCATGTCTGGCTGTTTGCCAAGATCACCTGAGTTAACTCGGCAATGAAGGCCGTACATCTGTCAGTGATGAGAACGGGTGCTTCGTGACACAGAACGATGTCTTCAACAAAGAACTTAGTTACCACGGCGGCACTGTCTCTAAGTAGGCCCTTGGTTAAGCCATAGTGGGTAAGGTAGTTGGTGACGACAACGATCCATTTATTTCCGCAAGTCGACATAGGCATCGGTCCTAGTTGGTCAATACCGATTTGCTGAAATTGCCAGTGAGGTAGTTTTATCGGCTGAAGGAAGCCGGCAGGCTTTGTCAACGGCGTCTTTCGTCGTTGATAGTCTCAGAATGTCCTGAAGTAACGAGTGACATCACTGACAGGTCGTGGCCAGTAGTATTTTTTTTGCATTCTCGCCAGCTTACGGAAAACACCAAGAGTTCCAGTGGTCGGGTCCTCGTATAAAGCCTGAAGGACTTCTGGTCTTACTGCTGAGGGGACCACGAGGTGGTGTTTACCTCGAAGATGCGAAAATTTTTTAAGGATTACCATGTTAACAAGGAATAACGACGCCAGTACTCTTTTGAATACCTTCAGATCAGTGGCGCTGTTACCCCCGAAGAATTCCACAAGACCCTTGAGTTCCGAGTCGGCTAATTGTCGCCCGGTGTGGTCGTTGGCACTTATGTTTCCCGAGAAGCAGTCGTAATTGCAGTCGTGCAGTGTAGGTGGATCGACGGGTGCACAAAAGAGGCAGTCAGCGTCGTAGTGTTTTCTTCCACACTTGTAAATGACTGTAACGTAAAATTCCTGAAGTCTCAAGCTCCACCGTGCGAGGCGGCCCAAATGTTGACTCTTTTAACCCTTTATTGCCTTAATTATGAAACTGCCGTAGCAACTATTTTTACATTTTTTAGCTTTAAACAGCCCTCTTTCCATGATTTCACGATTACACTAGGTAAAACGCAAATTTAACGCGCACTTTTATGTGCACAAAAAAACGCAACCTTGCAAAAAAAATGTACTTCAAAACTGTGCGACATGTTCAGTACCACGTTTTGAGCACGTGTACACCGAATAAACGAAAACTATTTAGCATAAAACTTCGTCAGCCAGGTAGAAAACAATGAAACGAGTGCTGAACACGCGCTTCGCGTTCTCTATGACCAGCTATAAAACAATTAGTTCCAGCTTAAAATACATTACACGAGGTAGCGCTACATTTTTGATGCTGATGACTGTTCCGCATGAGTAGCAGGCAATAAAGACGGAACGCATTCCGTGACTTGCTTGCTTGAAGTTTTTCGGTATTTTAGAATTCGCGATCCTAGGCAGTAAACGGCAAAGTTGGCTAGCCAAGACAAGACATGGTGGTTCATTTGATTGATATGCGGCATTTGACGTCCTAAATCTACCTTATGATTATGAGAGACGCCTTAGAGGAGGACTTCGGCAATTTCGGCTCCCGGGGGTTCTATATAGTGCACCTAAATCTGAGCCTGCAACATCTGCAACATGGGCCTGCAACATTTGCGCTTATATCGAAAATGCAGCCGCCGCAGCCGGGATTCACTCCCGCGACTTGGGGGTCAGCAGCCGACTATATACCTCAGCCACTAGACCACCGTGGCGGGGCAGACGTAGTGGTCACTCACAACATGAGAGACGCCATAATAGAAGACTTCGGAAATTTGACTTCAGAAATTTCGGCTCCCGGGGGTTCTTTATAGTGCACCTAAATCTGAGCACATGGGTCTGCAACATTTGCGCTTCCATCGAAAATGCAGCCGCCGCAGCCGGGATTCACTCCCGTGGCTTGGGGGTTAGCAGCCGACTATGTACCTTAGCCACTAGACCACCGTGGCGGGGCAGGCGTGGTGGTCTCTCACAAAATTTAAGGGCCTGGCGTAAAAGTTGAGGGGGAACTTTGATGTAGGTCATATGATGGCAAGGTGCTCGTTTCCTGTTGTAGGATAGCTGGCTTCAGCGTTTGAGAGCGACCGGCTAGCATAACTGATGATCTTTCCAGTCCGTCAGTGATACTCCACCAGAACGGCGCCGAGTCCTACACTGCTTGCGTCGGTGCATATTTCCGTCTCGGCGAAGTTGTCGAAATGCGCGATTAATGGAGGCGTCTGGAGGCATCTTTTTAGTTCCAGAAATGCTTCTTTCTGTGGTGTTTCCCACTTTAAATTCACGCTCATCCTGGTATAGTCAGTAAGTTGTTCCGCAATGCGGGCGAAGTTTTTATGGGCGAAGCTCCTAAAGGCCTAGGTCTGTACATCCCTTGGGGTGTATGTATACGTACCCGCCTATTGCTCCACCTTTGCCGACTGCCCACTACTTCGCCCTTGCAAACATTGCACTGCGTGGCATCGCCGATCTAACACTTCACCGGCCATAAAGCAAATATTGTTGGCAAGCAGTCAATATAAAAAGCATGATGGTCATGCACTTGTATCCAGGTGCACGTTAAAAAACCATTGATTGTCCTACTGGGCCCATTCCTTATTCGCAAGTGACCGCCTATAGTTCCACCTTTGCAAACTGCCCACTACTTTGTCCTTGCGAACATCCGACTACGCCTTATCACCGAAATACCACTTCACCGACTATAAAGCCGTTATAAAGAAGGGGGAAATGAAGCGAAATGTAGCTACCACTTGCGAATTGTAGAATTTCTTCTATAAATATATACACTGTTTGTCACGTATTTTTTTATGTAGCGGCTGATATTTGCGGATGCTTCAATGTTTAGCGATAAAACCCTTCAGCGCTTCGGCCCATTCATCATCATTCCCTCTGTGGACGTGTCGCGATTTTTTTACGTACCATCTCTAATAGGCGCAGAGGCCCAGAAATCGACGGACGGCCTTCTTACCGCTGGGTAGAGGAAATACCACGATGGCGGCTGTCTTTTGTGGGTCTGGCAGTGCACCAGACCTGCTTATCACATTGCCCTAGAACATGACTTCCTCGTACGCGAAGCGGCACTTCTGTCGCTTTATTATGAGTCCAGATGTCGTGATGGCTTGAAGTACAGTTCGTCAAAATTCGAGGAAAACATCACGACGTCTTCGAAATAAATGAGCCAGGTCTGCCACTTCAATCTTGTTAGGGCATTGAAAACTCGTACGTGCCGAATAAAGACCGAAGCGCAAGACATTGAACTCGGAGGGGCCATCAGATGTTATTACCACAGTGTTCCCTCGGTCTTTTTTGTCGAGTTTGATTTGCCTATAGCGAGTTTATAGGTTTATAGACGAAAAGTACTTAGCGCTGTAGAGTCGATCTAGGGCACCTTCTTTCCGTGGGATTGAATGCACGTCTTTCCTTATCACTTCGCTATGGCGGTGATAGTCAACGTCGACACGTGGGCTTCCGTTCTTCTTCACCTACACCACGGCAGACTCCCAGGGACTTTCAGACGGCTGGATTATATCGTCACGTAGCATTTCCTCGCCATGTCTCTTTACGGCCTCACGTTCTCGCGCTGAGTCTATGTAGAGGCTCTGCAGAGTGGTGTGGCGCATTCCTCTGTTGTGATTCGATATTTCGCGATTGTGGTCTGGAGAATCGGGGACGACGACGAAACCAATCCTTGCATTTTAGGAGCAGGATCTTGAGCTGTTCTTGCTCAGATTTAGGTCAAATTTGGGTTAAGAACGTTAACTCGTTGAGGCAGGTTCGGAAGCAATTGAGAAAGCGGAAAAAATCGCTGACACCAACGAATTCCTTTACGTAGGCGTTGTCATAACAATGTTGAGGTGCCTGCATTCTTAGCTGAAGTTTGTCACCAGTACCTTTGATTTTCCATGATTCAGCTCGGCAATGCCTCTTGCTACACAATTATGACTGCTAAGGAAGAGGTGCTTGTTGCTCTCGACGACGCCTTCAAAGTCTGTGGGTTTTTCAGTGCCAACTGAAGCGATGATGCCTGAGCAGGGCGGAATGGTTACTGCGTCTTCCAGCACATTTATTTTGTGATTCGTGGGTGTTGTGGGGGCTGGCAGCGTGTTTTCTCAAGTTAATGTTATTCACTAGGACCTCAGGTCAATAGCAGCACCGTATTGACTTGAAAAGTCCACCCCGAATATCACATCTCTGGAACAATGTTGTAGTATCTCAATGCTCACTGAATAAGTCAGGTTATTTATAGTTACTTTTGCTGTACAGACTCAAACAGGCGTTATGAATGACCTCCAGCTGTGCGACTTTTGGTTTTTTGCCATGATTTTTCACTTTTTTCAACTTCGTCACGAAAGACCCACTGACGATGGAATAATCGGCTCCAGTGTCGACTAGAATAGTGACTTGGTGGCCGTAGAATAGTACGTAAAGGTCGCTGGTTTGTTGCCGTGCGTTGCATTTCAGTCGTCACGTCGGATGGCGGCTACGATGGTTTGTTGCGCTGTTCCGACGTTTCGTCAACAGATCTTCTACTGGCCGAGAAGTTTTAACGCCGGTACTACGTTGAGGTGACAGTGGGTTCTTGAAGTTTCACCACGTTGTCATCATCGGCGGCAGAGGTTCTTCGGCAGTTCGTCATACAGCAACCACACCTCCTTCGGTTGCTGCCCTTTGTTTTGCGAGTATGGGCTCAGGAGTGTACTGTCGGGGTCACGGTGGCATATAGTGGCCTATCGATATCGAACGGGGGGTCGTTGGAGTGTTCACTGGGTTATTCGGCGATATTTTGAGGCTGTTCACCCCATTGTCAACATGACGCATGGAGGTGGAAACCGCTTAGACCTATTTGTCGGTACTGGCAGCAGCAGTAAATGTGACCAGCTTTCTCATAGTGGTAGCATAGCGGACGATATTTTGGAGTGTGCCAAATGTCGGTCTTTCTTGGTCTGTATCGCTGGCCGGCTGGCGAGGGGTATGACGGCCTTGGGGGTGGCGATGTTGTCTCGCAGCAAAATCATGGCGATGGGACATCTTGGCATGGTCGTGGAGGAGGGGCCTGACGGCGGGTTGCTGCAGCATAGTTCATGGCTTGCACCTGAGGCTGTGGAAGCTCAAGAACGCCCAGCGATGGTATGATCTCCTAGCGTACGACGTCCACAATTGAGTCCACCTGAAGTTGCGCTGAAGGCCGCAATTTTCGCAGGTATTTTTGTACGATAGCTTGGTTTAACTCACGCAGATTGGTGGTTCCCAGCGCTTGGAAGTCGGCATAGCTTGCAGTCGATATGCTGTGGTTGCATTGCCGTGTGCGCATCTAAAGCGTTTTCACTATTGTAAACGCTGCCGAGGCAAATTCAGTGACCATTTTCGGTGGGCTCTTGATCAGTCCGGCGAAGGGTTCTTGCATCACACCCCTCATAAGAAAGCTCAGTTTCTTCTCCTTGGTCATGGTGGGGCCGGCGGGACGGAACATCCGGGTCGTCTCTTCGATGAAAGTGTTCACGTTTTCGTTGGCAAGTTGAACACTTGTGTCCAAGGCACTAGCGGCACATTCGTTGCGAACGGCACGCGTTCTGAGATGTCTTTCGGACGATGTTATCGAGCCAAGCTCAAGAACTTCGTCCGAACGTTATCTCAGGTTTGTAGCAAGAACTCCCGGTTCTGGAACCACGTTTTCGCGGCGTCTTCTAGGCAAAAGTAGATGCGGCGCAGGTTCTCTTTGGGGTCCGAGCTGTTCAAGGCGACGACTCTGTCGTACGTCGCCAGCCATATTTTTGGGTCTTCTAATAATGATCCCCGGAAAGTGGAAGGCTCCCGGAGCTGCTGGAGCACGATGGCTGCAGGTGGCACACGGGCGGTCATCGTCGCATTGCTCGAGCTCAGAGTTTCTATCTTCCGGCTTGTGTCAGGTAGAAGCTGGAACTCTGTCTGGAGCTCTTGTTGCTGGTGGCTGGCTCGCTGCTCAACGTTGGCGTTAACGTCGCCTTGACAGTGTATGCTCGGCTCACTGCTGGAGGGAGCTAGACGTTTGGTACATGGACCGGGAAGCGTATTTCCGTATCATATCCCAAGAAATGTATAAAAAAAAATGTTGTGCCGCTGTTGGCGGAGATTGGTCACGTTATCTAAACGCACTTCCTATCTTTTTGTTGTTTTTTTGTTTGTTTTTTGAAGCAAAATGGCGGCGTCCACAGAGATAGTGCTGGTTGAAGCCTTACGCCGAAGAAATTCGGTTTTTCTGTGCACATGTGTTAGGCGCAGCTGTGCAGATTGTTTTAGAATGAATGGCATGGTGTTTATATTGATTCGGGAGTGTGTAGTGCATGCCCATTTGGCGTGCGGCCATGTGTTTGACGCGACGCAAGAAACTCAGTTTGCGCTGCCACGATGAAGCCAAGCTGTAGCTTGAGCTGCCCGTGCACCGCAAACATGACGGATGCAGGAATGTTCAGGTTTTTTGCTGTCACATGCTTTCGCAGCTGCTGGCAATCTATACGCGGATTATTTTACGATTAATGACGTGGTGTATGCGCGGATCGTGTTGCGGCGGGCGAAGTGTGGCTCAACGTAAAACCGGGAGCGTGTACCTTTTGGCGTGACGTTCATGATGCGATAGTGTGTTTGCCACGATACAAAAACCCTAAGCCTTAACTTTGCTCGCGTATGAGTGCAGCCTTATTTAACTACGGTGAAAAAAATACGAGATGTCATTTTTGGGTGTTTGTTCATTCATCACAATTATTCTTGATGCTATATGTAAAAAATATGTTTTGAAAATGGCGTCATTATAAACTTCCAAGCGGCTCTTGGTAAGTGTACCTCATTTTGCAAAAGGCAGGGAGCACTAATCTCTTAGCCTTTAATATCAACTAATTTATTTATCTGTCACAGTGAACAAAATATGCATAACCAAGTAGTAAATTCAATTGATTTCACATTAGTAAGACCTTAGTATTGAAACGAAAAAAACTAAAGACGTACATTTAAGGACTGATTATCTTTGTCAGACACAATAATAATGAGATCTAACTGAAAATTATGCCAATGGGCATGATGTACTGTTATAAAACAAACCCTTAAATGCATTTCTTTCCATCATTCATAGCGAGGGTCATGTTCTGACAGACTTGGTGCATTCAGGTAATACAAGAGTTTATTGGTCAGCTGCCAGCTCATAACAAGCTCACGGACATCGAAAGGCAAAGAGCCACTAGAAAAGTCTTGCACATTAATCGTCATGACTACTGGCAGCGCTGACTGATGCTCTCACGTTTAATACACATGTATATGTCATGAAGCGGGCAAAGAGATGACCACTGTGGTATCTCAGTTGGTACAGCATCGAAGCGTGTTTTCAAAGGTGTCCGATTCAGTCTCTGATCTTTGGAAGTTGCCTTTCTGTCCTCTTTTTCACATTTCCAAGCTAAGAACATTGAACAAGCTGAGCAACGGGGTCAGAAAAAAAATTTGTGCCTGTGGATCGTTTGGCAGTTGTCGGTTCATCACATGATGTGCCTGAAAAATATAACAATATTTTGTAAAGTCCTGGAATTTCGAATGTGATCAACGATACTGAGAACATGTTTGCTGTAAAAAATATCTAAATATGCACCTCTTCTGCAGCTACCCCCCAAACCTCCTGGAGTTACAGAAATGAATGACGAATGTACTGCGTGAACTCACGTTGCCGAAAGAACTACAAATTTCATGGCACAGGCTCTTCCTCATTAGTGCAGTGTGCAGCGTTTGCAAACAAAATCATTATAACAATGTGAAAATCCGCGCCGTCCCAAAAAAGCGTTTGTTTTTGCTTTGCGCTTGTATAAAAGGAAGTGCACTGTTTTTGCAGATGTATACGCCTAACAGCACATAATTTTAGCTAGAAACAAAAGACAACACAAAGTTCTTAACATGATACCAACACCACCTGGATCCCATTTGACATGTAAATTTTCTGCTATTTTTCTCCACTATAAATTTTCCGCTCAATTGCAGATTGTGCCTAGTTTATCATCAGGCTAGCTAATTACACCACTATGTAGATTGATGGTACATTATTATTTGCTAAAGGCTCAATGTTGATTATATTATTATTATTATTATTATTATTATTATTATTCAGTGAATACTGCAGATGAAAAACTGGTCCAAGCAGGACAGGTACAAGAGCAAATATATTAATAAAGAAACATATGTGATAACGTAAGAATATAGCACGAGAAATATAATCGAAAACACGTACTAACAGAATGCATAAAAGTAAATAAAGCAGAATAGTACATGAAAAATTTTAAACAGAACACAAATTGACAGTGCCTATTTTAGCTCAAAACAACAGAAAGCTGGAGCAGATAAGTAAGGCAGTTTCAGTATGACGCAGTAAGTGGGAAGAAAATTTAAATGCGTTGGTTTCTGCAGAACGTGGAGTTAAAGAATCATTGTGATAGTGACGTGTATGCCTAGTGAACAGAGGTAATACATATGTACTCGGGTCAAAGGGTAACTTGTGATTAACTAGCAGATATTGAAAGTTAAGGCGGTTACTATTTTGTCATAATGAATGTGTTTCAATGTTGTTAGCAACTATGAGTCCAGTCGGAGAGTCTGTAAGTTTGAACTTGCAATAACCAAACCTAACAGCCTTCCTTTGAGCTGATTCAAGTTTTTAATGTATATAGTGAAAGGTTCGCATACGACACAAGAGTATTCTAGTTTGGTCTTATGTACATATAATAACTAAATGGTTTTATGTTAGAAGAAGAATTCCTGAGTCTATGTCCTACAAAACACAACTTACGGAATGCAGAGGAACATGCGTTACCTATGTGAGCATTCCACGACAGATCATTAGTTTTTTTTCACCTGGATATATGTAGTTTTTTACCTGTTGTAGTGAGGATCAGCCGAGGTTATAAGTAAAATGAAGTGGTGTGTTTGAAAGAGTCACGCAAAGATAAACAGTTTTTGTGGGTTCAGTACCGTACAATTGTCACTACACCAGACTAGTATCTCATTAATACATACGTTCAGGTTCTCTTGATCATTGAAACAAGTAATTTCACGTAAAAGCACAAAACCATCCGCGAATTATCTGATTTGAGTTTTTGGTAGTATTGTATTTTTCATGTCGTTTACATAAATTATAGATATGCTGTTTTATTTGTGAAAGTATGCCATATGGCAGCTTCTTGATGCAGACCACAATACCAATGAAGGTGCTTCAGTAACCTATTACTATTTGCTATTATGAAATGAGCATCTGTTTCCAAAGTAGGCAATACGCTATATAGACGCTACAATAACTTTTCTTGCAAAATATGTAAAACGTCTGAAAAAATGAACCAGGATGACTAACTGATCAGGTAAGCTCTCTATTGAAAAATTTATGATGCATTTGCATTACTTGGCGCTAACCAGTGTACTTAAGAGGTGTGTATACGAGGGGGGGGGTCGAAATATGCATCACTCATGCCATGGTTTTCCTAAACGAAATTGTATCTTTAATAACAGATAAAAAATGATATAGCTTCACAATAAGTTCTACAATCAATTGTTAAATCGAATTTCCAGTGGAGTCTCCTGACTTTGTACTTAAAGTGAAAATACATGCGAGACAAAGGCAAATAAAATAAAACAGCAGACTGCAGGGTCTTTCTAAGCTTTCACAGCACCAAAAACACTATAAAATATTCCTGTGAGAATTTTTACACAAAAGCGAAATTATACTTTCGCATCACTGCTGGCAGTACCTTTCACACCTACCAAGCCGAAAGGAACAATTTTGGTCTATTTTGATTAACAAGCAAACTCATCCAAGCTAAGGGGCACACATCACAACTTGCAGTTTGAAAAAATTTGTTAGACAACACCCACTGCAGGCATAATAATAAATACTAGACTATTTATCACGTAAACGAGCAGTAAATGCAGGCCGTAAAATTACACCCTAATGTAACAAATATGTCTTCTCTTTGACTGTGCGGTATTTCTATAGTTGACTAGTACAGTACAAAAATATATAGCATAAAGCACGTACTTCAGGTTGGTTCAACAGACAGCAGCAGGTGTGAACCAACTGTGCAATGAGTTCATAGATAACCGAAGGAAAAGAGCTGTGGTAACATCAGCAACATCTAAGCTCTTGAAAGGTCTCTTTCAATCGGTACCTTTTGTCCACCTGACAAAATGTCAAAATGTGCTTGTGAAAAATCACCATGAAAAAAAAATAACTTGCACAAAAACCAGTAGACTAAAAATGTCAGGCCTGAGTGGAAGACGTAGCACAATCACAGTGCAAGCTGGAACAGTGGCCTTACATAGAACCCCGCAGTAAACTCATGTGGTGCCTAAAGCAGGTACACTAGCTACGTACCCACTACACCAATCGCCATCATGCTGCGTATTAACAAAGCACCCAGTGCGCACCAGTGAAGTGTTTACGTCGCTTGCACACTTTGCTGGTGCTGCAGTCATGGTTGACGAAGATGGTGAATTATGATTCGGCCCTTCGTAACGAGTATGAAGCTAGCAATTAAAGTGATTCGTCACCTAACGTGCTGGCTACAAAAAGATGTTTTCGTAAAAAATAGTGTTACGTAAGAATGGCAGGATGCGTGTGCATGTGTAGGCTACTTGTGCGTAGGGGTAGAGAAGGTATGACGTGATTGCTCTGAACAGTGGCGGCGGCAATAGCGAGAAACGCGCCCAGGCTGGTGGCAGACAAAAACAAATAGGCTGGTTGCCAGGTGTTCGCCAATGCCAAAGGTTGCGGAAAGGAGGTAAGTGTCGATTGTAGGAGGTAAACGTCGAGCATAACCTGGGGAATAAGGCGGGACTTCAGGGTGAGTCAAGGGACATGATGAAGAAAGGCCAAGGTTCGCAAAATTCCTTATCACCACAGCTTGTATGAACGTCACTGATGGCTGTTGGTCAGAGGCGAGCGTTCAGACGACGGGTGGCTGAGGAGAATCTGGACAGGCGCCTTCGATTTCCTGGCGAACAATAGGTTTGACGTCGTCATACATGGTGTTCTGGCGAGCGACTTCGCACGATGAGGTTGCGGCAGTGTTGGGCAGCTGGGTGAATCGCTGAGCAATACGGCGGCTCTTGGCATCTTGAAACCGCTGGCACTTGTTAAGGATGGCATCCCCGGTAGCAACGTTGTTGTATACTAAAAGATCAAAGGCATTGTCTGCTGTGCTTTCAGCTCATGGGTCACTTTCTTAGACTCACTGACGTACTCGTCCATCTGGGGGCATAGGGCGATGGTGTCGTAAATGTAGGCGACGTACGAGTCCGTCGACGTCTGTGCACGAGCTGCCAGTTGATTCCACGTGGTGATCTGCCGTCTAACGTTGCGCCAAATAAAAGTGGCAGATCTTCTCTTTAAAGGAGTCCTAGCTTGTAATCTCCGCCTCGTGCGTCTTGAACCACATCCGCGGTGGGCCGTCGAGGGAGAAAAGCACATTGGCAAGCATATAATGGCCGTGTCTCACCTATAGCTTGCACTGACCCGTTTGTAATGGTTGATCAGTTTGTCGACGTCAACACCATCCTGACCACAAAATACACCGGCATCACAAGCAGCAGGTAGAACGACATATGTAGAAGTCACGGAAGGGGCACGTGGTGAAGACAATAATTGTTCAACCTGTGGCACGGTTGGCCCTATGATGATGCGGCCGTTGCGGGGCTTTGTAATGAAAACATTGAAGCACCCAGCACCCCGACCACAAAGATGTTACGTAAAAATAGCACGAGGCATCTATATTGAGAATATATATTGAGACTGATGCGTATAGAGTCGACTAAGATGAAGGACAGCACGCACCACCGAAAGACCATCCCACTTCTTCGTTGTCGTCTTCTGATCACCGATATGTCAGCTACGTAACAATATTGAAGCACTTGCTTGACTTTATGGCAGGACGCACGATCATCATATGTATTCCAGCTTGGATTGCTTAAACACTGAGCTTTCTTTGTTACTAAGGAAGACAGCTGCAATGAACTCTGGTGGCAGTTGGAGACAATACTGCCACTGAAACTGGTGGTTGCGAGCTGATAACTTACAGTGCGAGAAGTTTCCTTTGTGTATAGTTATAATTCAGATGGAAATCATTAGACCCTACCAATAAAAACAGCGGCTTGATACGACTGTATGCTTATCATGAAAAAAATCGCAAACTTTGGCAGTGATTACTGCACAATTTCTAGCAAAAGCACAAAATCTATAACCAGAATAGTCATTTGCTCGAAACAAGTTAGGCGTTGGGCCCATTGTCGATATTTTGTACTATTCAGCAAACATAAGCCTCGCAAACATAAGCCTTCATGAACAAGTTAAAATAAACAACTTGTTCCCACAGATCAGCGAATTACTCACGTGTCATGAGTTGACTCACTCAAACTCAGATCAAGCTGTGATCTGAGTGTGCTCGAGTGATTAATATTTGTGTGAGTGTGAGTTCGAGTGTGGTCGAAGAAAATTTTTGTCAGTAAACGTCCGACTAAATGCGACTCAGGAAAACTTTAGTGAGTGTGAGTTCGAGTGAGTCCAAAGCGCAAGATATATTTATTGAGTGAGTCTGAGTGAGTTCCACTTATGCCTGCCGGCCTATAACACTATATACTCATCTTCACCATTACTAATAGTCTTACCTGTATTTATTTTTATACTCGCGTTTCTCAGGAGCAATATAAAAGAGTATCGTTCTTTTACCGTTTCAATACTTATTACATAGATGTGTAAATTACGTAGGAGGGTGCTCGGTACTTTATCTCTAGCAACTCTTCCGGGGAAGTTATTGATACATATATCTTATGTTGTCATCTCTTTGAATAAAAATGTCCTTGCTTGTTTCCAACCACGCAAAACTCGTATTCGCACGAACTATATCAAAAGGTGACAAGGAAAGGACTGGTTACACGTTAATAATGGTGTCAAAAAGCATTGACACTATCATCAAAAAAGCTAGTTCTAGAACAACTGACTCATGACTCGACTCACTAGAACTCGAATTTAGTCGTGATTCTGAATCCGGTTGAAAAATATTTGTTAGTGGGAGTCCTAACTAGTCCGGCTCAGGAAAATTTCGGTGAATCTAAGCCCGAGTGAGTCCTAAGCGCGAAATATATTTCATAAGTGAGTCTGAGCTAGCTCGACAGTTTTTGCCAACCTATGCTTCCAGTAAAATCCATGTTCTTTACGGTGCTGAAGAAACCAACTCTCACCACTAGGCGCCTGAAACGCACCACCCGAGGTGGTACTACAAACTAGGATACAAAACGTGCTCCCACTAATCCAACAGTGGTGATTGACTTGCTGGGCGCTTGAAAAGGAAGCAGAAACGCTTGAGAAGTTCTAGTAGGCTGAGAAAGCTTGTATATACAGACTGTATTAAAGAGTCATATACAGTCTGTCTGACCAATTGCTGTCTGATAGGACAGCACTTGGTCGATTAAAAATTCCGCCACAAGGACGCCACCTTCGTGCACGTGTGGGCTCACGCCCTCTCACCAAATAACATAACCAAAATGGAAATAAAGCACAACTAGAAAATGTCACAGAGGCGAGGGTCAGCTCAGCGGCGCACAGTTATCTAGACAGAGCTACACGTACTCTGTATTGCGGCCATAGTACGACTTCCCTGTGACACGTCAAGTTGGCGACGGTACAATAATCCGTCCTCAGCAGCTGTAACGCGGTCTCTAGCATACCTGAGTAAACATATCAATGCGGCTAACTCAGCACACCTGCTCGCCAAACGCTTGCAATCCGTGTGACATGTGACATCAATCTATACATCAGAAGGCTACCCTTAATGCCGCGGGTGATTCCTTGAAGAAAATTCAAGAGTTTTTAGGAACATACTACGCATTCTGACACATGTCGAAAAACAATGTGGTTCTGATGCCCCATTCAATATAATAAAGAAAACAAAAAACAGTGGCACGTGAAAACAAATGGCCACCACTCGCACTTCACGCGACTACACTTGGTCATTGTCACCCACTGTTGCATAATGTCCAATGGTTTGATCACCATTGACGAGTATTCTTGCAGACTTTGCACAACTTAGGCATCAAAGTCACTCAAATGGCGCATAACACTTGTCACTTGATTGATGTTCACTGCAGTCATGGCCACTGCACGCACTGCACATAACATATACACAAGGTGACTGCTTCGGCCCTCCCTCGCCCTAGTCGCGCTTCAGCCGTAACATGTAAGACTGCTCTGGACACAACGGCGTGAAGTCCGATGCTACAACTAACATGCCCTAATCTACTTAACGCCATTCAAATGACAACTGGTGCTGAATAATTTTTTGGCCCCCGGAGTCCAATGTGGCTATGCGGAATTAGACTGAAACAATGTGACCGCGGGTCACATTCGCATCCGCAGCCGTCCACCCCATAGGGCAATCTTTCGGAGCGTAGATAGCCATAACTGCTCGTCTACCAATTGTAAAGCCCCCACTGCCATCAACGCCACAAGAAAGTGTAATCAGCCTGCAACATTCCTTGAGTGCTATCACTGTCATGGCGGTTATGCAGAGCGAGCCTTCATAGTAATAGACGGACCTGCACTGTGCAGGATTCATACTCAGCTGGTTCCCTAGGATGGCCTGACTTGTGCCACGGCGATTATCCTTCCGGCCACGCACCGGCAATTCACCTCGCGGAAATGACATGGAAATTTCCTTGCTGACAGCTCTCGCAACTGCGCGAAATTACCTGCCAACAACTGTCACCGCAGAGAAAGATTCCTTGTTATCACCGCCCAGGTGTTGCCCCGCCGCGGTGGTCTAGTGGCTAAGGTACTCGGCTGCTGACCCGCAGGTCACGGGTTCAAATACCGGCTGCGGTGGCTGCATTCCCGATGGAGGCAGATAGGTGGTAGGCTCAGATTTGGGTGCATGTTAAAAAAAACCCAGGTGGTCGAAATTTCCGGAGCCCTCCACTGCGGCATTTCTTCTAATCATATGGTGGTTTTGGGACGTTAAACCCCACATATCAATCAATCAACCGCCCGGGTGCCATTCCTCTTCGCGCAGTACTCGCTCTTTCTCTCTTTCTCTAAGTTAACCGAGCCACATATGACAGGTTCTAGCTCCGTGGTATCCTCACCGAGGAACCCACCCGATTAAGTGACGGCATCGTCAACGAACATGCGCGTATGCTGACCGGTGTCTGAGGACCACGCCGCAGGACTTATTCTTACTACCTCGCAGCTTGGTGATGACACCACGGCCATTAGCCCGTCGGCGCATACGCTATCATGTAGCGGACGGACGCCTGGCCCTATGCCCTGCAAATTGCTTCCCGAGTAAGCATCTTGAATATGCCCATGAGAGTCAGTATCGCACTGCAATTCATTCTTCAATCGGAGATCGCCCTCAGCTACGTCGTTAAACTCCACGACCTATGTTGCTGCTTCCCCAGCCTGTGCCTCTGTCGCGACTTTCAACTGAATCCCCTCTATCTTTTTTTAAATTTATCCTTGCTTCGAGCACGCGGTGGTGTTCTTCTTCCAACCCAAGATTGAGCTCGTTTCTCCAGTGGGCCAATCATGCATTAACGCGACATCGAAACCAGAGATAATAAGGGCTGCAGCGCGAGCACGGAGGTGCTAGAAGAAACGTGAAATGAAAGGCGAGGCAAAAAAAGCAAAGAAAACAACACGAGCACTGTGTTTTCTTTGCCTCGCCTTCCTTGCCTTGCCGAAAGGCGAAGCTTTTCTTGCCTCGCCTTTCGTTTCACGTTTCTTTTACCACCTTCGTGCTCGCGCTGCAGCCCTTATTACCATGAATTCAAACCAACTAGCCCAAATAGCCGTTCTTCTTCGAAACCAGAGGCTTTAAATATGGGAAATCGGCAAACAAGTCGATTGCTGCCATGGCAAACGATGCTAACGCTGGGCCTGCTACGAGCGTTTTGCGAAGCTCCTCTGCCAATTTGATATTGAGCTCTTTCATGCACGCTGGCCAATGACACCTCAAATCTGTGTCGTCCACCCTGCCCGTTAATTACGGCACAGTGGCATAATGAGCCAATCCATCTATCACAAGAGACATTTTCTTCGGCTCAAACAGGAACACAGGAGTGAAAGAAAATGATGCTGAAGCCACCACTGTGTTTTGCTGTCCCTTCCTGTCTCGATGACGTAGACTTTACCATGTTCGCTGATGATAGAGTCGTGGATCGCAGCCCTAATTGGCTCGCCGTGGGCTACCTTGGACCAGTCGTTCCTCCTGTCTTCCCAGAAGGCAAGGCTATCTGGAGCTTCTTGCTGCCGCAGCTACTTGCTGTAGTGTCCCGTAACTGACTAGTCTGTAGTCTCACACAGCTTCTTCCAATCTGTGATAACCGCAAGCCAATGTTGTCGGCTGCGCCAGCAAAATCAAGGTTCTTTGCGATGTTGAAGAAGCCAACTCTCATCACTCGGGGCCTGCGACGAACCACCTGAGGTGGTATAGCAAAGTAGGAGACGAAACGTGCTGCTGCTATTCCACTAGCGGCAATTGACTTGCTGGTCGCTCGAGTATCAAGCAAAAATGCCTGAGAAGTTCTAGTAGGCTGAGAAAAACTTGTCTTTACAGACTCTACAAATTTACATGAGAGCAGACATCAAAGTTACGAAAAAAGAAAATAAAACACTTTGGAAATGAACTGGCTTCCGCTCATACAAATTGGGTACGCTTCTCGTGAGTTTGATTTTGACATATTGTTCTTCCGCTCTTTGTTCCTTTTCTCTAATGACTAAGACTATGGCAAAGGCGTCCGCCTTGGTAATAGTGCAAGTGCGCAGAAAGGCACTCGTGACCATCTTCAAATCCAAGTCCACTGCTGTTGTGGTGCCTTTCGCCCTGTTGTATCTGGCTGCGTCAGTATACGTGATGTTGTATTCGCTGTTAATTGTTTCTTAAGCCATTTGACTCGTTCTGACCTCCTTAATTCTTAAGTTTTCATCTCTAATCAGATTTTCAGGCAAAGGGTCAAACGAAATCAAGTGACGGATGGTTTCTAACACGCCTACTAATTCATCATCGAAGTATTGGAGGTATTGTTGTATACCTAGCAATAGGCGTACCAGCTGAAGGGGGCAAGGAAGCGTGAACCCCCCCCCCCCCTTGAGAAAAGTATGCACGGTCGAGGCCCCCCCCCACTCTTGATAGTGGTCACTGTTGGCTGTACGCTGGGGAAGGGAACAATTAAGGCGAAGTTTTTCTTCACCACCGTAACCACTCAAGGATGTTATTACGAGGGAATATTACAATATAGGGAAGTTTCTGCAACAGTTTCGCTGTGACGAGTTTCCTTCTTGGCTCTTGCGGTGTGGGCAGCCTATGCAGCGCTTCGCGCTATGTGCTGTAGCTTTGCAGAGCAGGCCAGCACGGAACAGGAGCCCAATATCATTGCAAATCTTGTCCATGCGTTCGTTCTGCTGTGCCTGGCTGATGCAATTACAGATGTGAATGAGCAAACTTTTTATGGACTGGTCAAATCATATGCTGCTTCAAGAAAATTATTTCCTTTGATAGAAAATGAATATTATTACCGCTGCTTTATCGCTGCTGTGAGCTGCTCTGAGCTGCTGTGAGCTGACGAATGTTACGAATCTTTTCATGGTTATAGCGTTATCTTGAAGCGCGAAAAAAGGGTTTCCGCTTTAGTCTTCGATAAACCTGATCAGCCTTGCTTGTGGCAACTTGAAGCGATGGTGGCTGGTTGCAAAGTGGCGATGAGTAGAGCGTTGGACTCGAGCACAATGCAACGCTCAGATTTTAAACTTGCCCCTTGAATTGACTAATCAGACCGAGGGGAAGGTGACAAACTACAGTTTTTAGAACTATGTAGGCTTAATTGAGAGTCGGGCTAGGAGGTTTTCATTGAAATTGAATTATCATTTCTAGCTCGAAGTGCAACTTCGACAGCAAAGAAGCACACACGTGCAGCGCTGCTTATATCTCTGTCTTCCTCTTTCTCATCAAACACAACATAGATGTGTGCGTGTACAAACTACTGAACGCCTTGATGCTCGAAGTGAAAATATTTCATTATACTCAAATTGTTTCATCTCACTAGCTGCTATAAGTAGCCGCTGATAATGTGACTAGCGGCTAGTATGCCTGCATAATTTTTAGAAAAAGTTGCTCTTTGACTACTTGAATAAGTTTCAGGCATTGTTCAGCGCGTGAATGCCCTGTTTATTATGCATGTGCTGTTATTAACACCGTAATATTTCACAAATTTGTGACGTCATGTAAGAAACAAGCAATTTTGTGGCACACAGACAATTCTAAATGCCGCAGAACCAATGAAAACAATATGCATGCCGTATGAAAAATAGTTTATTCTCTTATTTTTATTTTTACGTGGTCATATACAAGCGGTAATATATATATGTATATATATATATATATATATATATATATATATATATATATATATATATATATATATATATATATATATATATATATATATATATATATATATATATTTATAAGGGAAAGAAGTGTATACCTAAGGGCTCGTTTTTCCGTGTCTTTTAACACAATAATAATGAGATATAACAGACAGTAATGCCAAGGAATGTACAGGGGAAGTTATTAACATTAATGGAATGTAAATAGGAAGCAAGAAAAGTGGATGAAAAATAACCAACTGTAAGCAGGACTTTTTTCATCCACTTTTCTTTCTTCTTATTTACATTCCATTAATGTTAATAACTTCCCCTGTACATTCCTTGGCATTACTGTCTGTTATATCTCATTATATATATATATATATATATATATATATATATATATATATATATTATTCATTGGCTGATGAGTGAGTTAGTTGTGCCCTCCCCATACTAGCGACAGAATTTCTAAGCTTCAGTACATAGCAGTGTCAGGATTTTTATGAAAGACCATGTTTACCCTAAATAGTTTCTTTGAGAGATGACCACCACCGCTTTGTCACGAGTACAAGGGCACGATGCTTGTAAGGGGTGCTGAAATGCGGTGTCGATGCGCGAGACCACGATGATGCGCATACGCGGCACGTTGAAGTACGTGATTAGACAGAGCGCCTCGTAGCACGCCACCCTAGTCATAATCAAAATTCCGACGGATGAGCTGTCACTGTGCGTTTGGGCTTTAAACTGCGAAGATCAGAAAGATCAGCGTCGCTACAGTGACAGAGTAGTGAGGCCACCCTGTTCTGAAGGCTATCGGTGAAGATGCCCAGGGAGTGGTCGTTGATCTCGGAAAACTTGACTTAGGATGCCTGGACTTGCCGCAACCTGTCGGCGCAGTTCCTGCTGAGCCTACAGCTCTTCCACTTTGAGCCAAAACACACGCGACTCGCACCACTGTGAAAACGCCACTGACGAGGCAGGTGTAACCTAACTGAGCCGGAGAATACGATCAAAACTGGAACCATCCGACAATGAGGTCGAGCGGCTCGTTCATCGGAAAAGGTACATGACTGTAGGAACTTGGGGAGGACTTTGACTGCAGAATCGACGAAACGTCGTCACCGCAACGTGACAAACTGTAAGAACAATTTGTTACTGAGAAGCCACGTTGCCTAGGGCTAGACCACGGAGAAGGAAGTATTTGACTAGACTAGCTAGGGCTCGAGATAACGCTAGCGTGCGTTATGTTAGTTGGAGTTTGATTGTGTGGCAAAGCTGAGAGCTTTGCTTGTATGTAATGTTAGCGATGTTATTGAGTTAATTTGGAATGCCTTGACCGAAAGTTTGTTTGTTTGTTTCGTCCGTCCAGTGTATAAAATGTGTTTCTTTTGCAACGCTCGTCTTCCATCTCTCTGTCAATCCGATTCTTTGTAAGCGCTCTCGAGATAATTGTGACACGCCTTTAGCTCAGCGTACGTATTGTGCAGAATTGCGAACACTCATGCGCTCAAACTCTGCCAGCCAAATCTGCGCGTTCTCGTCAACCACTAAACCCTCCACGATCTCGTGGCGGTTCTAGAACGACTGTTGTTGTAGAGGAACAGATGCACTCGCGACATCTTCTTCATCCTCACAGTGACTGGGTGCAGACGCAGACGCCATATCACGCGGCATTTTCGTAGCGAGATCCTGCAAACGATGGTGTGTTTCTTTGCAAGGCCTGTCGGTACCTAGCACTTCCACCGAATTTGACGTAGGCGAAGCGCATGTTTATTAGGCCACAACAGTAGAGTGGCATCCAAACAGCATTTCTGAACAGCTTCACGCGCAACGCTCGACTCATAGTCATCTTAATCATCTTCGGATTGCCTCACACTTGTTCTTGTAAACTATGCATTGTAGCAATATGAATGAAAAGCCAGAAGTGTCTTGTTATGTCAGGGTGATAAAACAACATGCCCGTGGTTAGTAAAAACAGTTATGCAGGCGACCAGAATCGTAATGGGACACGTACGAGTATTTTATCAGACGTAGTGCCTAGCGACCGAGACGTCCGCTTCGGTCTTTATCGAAGAGAGCAAGGTGCGAGCGGGATGGTCTTTAACCGTGGTCATACATGCAGGGCCTCAATTTAGTCACAGCCTATACTAAAGCCGCAACACTAAAGCCAAACAGTTAATAATGAAGAGCTTTATAGTTTTGTCAAGGTTAGTCGAATTGGACTAAGGCAGCAGCGCCAATGTGGAAAGCACAAGCAGACTTGTTTTTTCAAGCTTGACGAGTCTGATGACTTCATCAACGGAGGGGTTTTTCACTGAAGTACACGCAGTGAGATGGGGCATTCCAAAACGTATCTGTCTTCATTTTCACTCTTAAGCAGTAGGAAAAATTGCTCGCATCAAATATAGGAATATTTGGAAAGTTGCTGGTCCTGTAGTGCCAGAGAATTCGGTTCCCATCGAAATGCGCATTGCTAGCATCACATTACAAGGACAAACTCAACTCGCTGCACCAGATGAGTTTTGGTGACGCTTGCACACTTGGAATATCGCGCGGCTTCGTCACCTCAAGAGTGTACATTTCACTAGGAACCTTGCGGACTGACGTCATAAACTTCTTGCTATACAGCTTACGTGCGTTAAGCAAAACGGGTGTGTTCGTCATAGCAGTAGGAGACATGAACGTTATTTACTTCAAAGTTAAAACCAGTAGCTTGCCGCATTTCTCAATGCGAACTTCGATTTCGCCTTCTCTCAGACTTCTCTCAGATTTCGCCTTCTGTCAGCAAATCACAACAATACTTGTTTAGGCATTGTGGCTACTTCATTACTGTCAATTGCAGCACAATCGACCGTGTTCCTTATATTCGGTATGGTTCCTAAATCTCCTATCGTTAATTCGTAAAGAGCCCGATGTGTCGGTATGCTATATTTTTTCGGCCTTGTGTCAAAACTGATTTTTTCATCGCAATCTCCCTTTCTCACCTTCCCGCCGTTTTTGAAGACGATAGTGTTTCTTGGGACACTTCATCGGAGAAATTTTGGCCCATCTCTCTGTCGCATGGTTCAGCCATGTGGCGAACGGTGAAGTCCTTGCATAGAGCCCAGCAATCTTGATTTGGTGGGGGAGTTCGTACTTGTGAACGTTGTCGAACAAAAAACAAATATTTCGCATATATAAAAGGCAATATCATTTCGTAAGTATTAGGTGGTGGGTTCCTTCAACAATACGTACGAGGTGAGCAAAACGCAACTTTCTATTCTTTCCCTCTGTTCCCTTGAGCAGAGCTCTCTGAGCTGCGTAGCGGCTGTTGCTGTAGAAGGGAGTGGAAGTTTGGTTACTTGGTGTCCGTCTTGTCTTGTCGTAGCTACTGCTGCTTGTAAAGGATGGAGACCAGTGCCTTTCGATACACTGCAACAACTCGACTTCATGTACAGGAACTTACGTAGATACTTACAAGACACTTTCTCCGTTGGAACCATCGCATGTTACCTCGGCTGAGCCGATGGTGCAGAGCACTCTTTGCTGCGACCATAACAACCGTGAGGACTCGGGAACCAGGTTTTAACCCCTCGGTCGCCCCTCCAGATTCTCCTCACGGCCAACCAAAGATATTCAGTTCGATTATTGCACACACTAAAAACTTGTTGCCATTCACTCCTCTCGCCCTCCTTATCAAGCACTCGACCTCTCGGTTGGAAAGAGAGAGAGATGAAAGGAGCGGCCTGCACACTACGTTCCGCAAACTTTGCGAACGCGCACAATGGTGGCGCCATTCGGCTGCGGGCCTCCTGCCATTACCTCGATATGACTACGCTGTCCAGCATGACAGCCATCCCGGGGACTCTAATCCTGATGAATGGGTGGCTATACACTGTCCTCACGTCACCCGGCGGCAATCAGCTGGCTGGGAACCATTTAGATGGTTGTTAGAAGCGGCGACCAACCGTGGTCTTCTTACCAGAACTAAGCCAGGATTATAGTCTCCCGAGAGTCGGTTCTTCGGGAAGCGTGCCCTTTTGCGACCAAGAAGACTGATCCCCCCCCCTAGGCCTGAGACGCCAGACCTTACAATGTTTCCCAACTATCTCCTGACAAACCAAACTTTTGAGTGTGTGAGGAACCAATGTCAAAAAAATTTCTTTTGAGACCAGGCACACGTGATGTTGATGGCGCGCTATCACGATGATAACGTGGTCTAAAATGAAATCTGTTTTCTTTGTTTTGTCGTTCCTCATATATTTTGAGATACAGCTTAAGTATATATTGCGTGCTTCCATCAAATAAAACCTGTTGTATGTCAGTGCCGCTGTCTGTCTCCTTTTTTGTTGTCTTCCGGTTTTGGTGCTATTTTGTTTAGTGAATCAACGAACCAACACGACAACAACACTTGCTACATGCGGACCACCCGACAGCTGCAAAATCGTGCCCAAACCAGTATTTTCCTCCAGTCAACCAACGCAAACCTTCAACCGGAAAGACCAGTCGTCATTCTCCCGCCCTGGATAAAAGAGCAGCACCTCCAGGAGGGGTGCAAATTGAAAGGACCATCCCATGAACAAGTCGCGGTGAAGACGAGGAAAATAACCGTCGCGGAGCGTTTCTGTTGGCCGGAAGGAAAATCCAGGCAGACGTAAGGACGGGACATGACATGATCATGGCCAGCATGGCGGTACCAAAGCACTAATGAAGGCACAGACGATAAGCTGGGCAGAGCAGTTTTCTCCTCTCCATCCACGTTTTTTACGCTACCTCACGGAAACATTAACACAGCAATCGCCGCAACCTATTTCAGAGACGCTCAGCATTAGCCTCACACACCACCAGCTTCGACGCTCATAGACTCTTGCCCACAAGAGGCATTGAACGAAATAGCTATTTCTTTAAGAAATGAGTTCACCGCTATGATGCAGGTATAAATTCAGAAAATAAAGCATAATAATAAAGCTGAACTAACACCTCCACTCCAACAATTGTTCCATGAGGTTCTGCCACCTGCTGTAGTGGACGGTAAATGACGGATAGCGGCTGCGCTTGGTCACCTACATATTACTGTATCTGCACACAAACACTCCACGTCTCCAACATGCGAACAAACGCATCTGCACTTCCCGGTTCATGTCACCGTCCCGGAAATCCACCACAACAGCTGTAGCTACAGCAGGCTCACCCCCCCCCCCCTCCTAAGTTTATTGCAACTTGAATAGTCTTCGCGGAATAACGAGGCTTCAAAAACAGATGATCATGCAGAAGGGTTTCTTAAGGGGCCATTTGCTATGTGTTCATTCTTTCTCCGCCCCATTTTTTGTGCTCTTCCCCTCACAAGATCATGGTCAGGTACCGTAGGTCAACACGTGCCACCGTTAAAACTTCACTTGCATGGCAGTAGTATTGCAGGGGCTACCGTGGGAGCGTAGTGCATTAATGAATTTTTGTGACGCAGCAAAATAATCGTGATGACGCAGTGTTACAAGAGGTGCAATATACCTCTACAGTTGCAGGTTACACCACATGGATGGATATGATGAACAGTACACCACATCACACACACACACATTATTTTCTAAGCATGTTACATTCGTAGAACACACCCTACAAAGCTTCTCCATCTCGCATGCACTTCTTGAATTCGTCTCGTCCTCTCGCTTCGGTATGAGCCTGTACGTGCTTAACGTTTACGGTGCACCAAACTCGAGGAAGGATGGCTTTGTTCATCTGTTGGCACAACTATGCGAATTTGGCAAACGTGTATACATCATAGGAGATCTGAATGCACCCCATCCGACTTGGGGCTATGCAACAGAAACACCTAGAAGCCGAAGACTTGCACTGGCTGTTGCGATTCATCGATGACTCTGAAGACGGAACCTGATCAACCCACTTGCTTAGGTAAAGTGTCAGCAGGGACACATGCCCTGACCTCACGATAACCAAGGGAGTTAGGCACCAATATTGGTGACAGCTTCTTTAATCTAGGCAACGATCACTGTACTAAACACAAAGCTCTAAATACTGCAGCCTCAAAATGGATCACAAAAATAACATATTGGGGTATATTTAGGCGTATTTGTATATGCACTACCCATCAAGACTCTCCCCTCTTTGAAGTTTGGATCACACAGCTTAAGTCGGAATTCAAAACAGCTACGAAACGCGTCACTCTGACGACGGAGACCAACGCCGACTAAATTTCAAGGCCGAAAGGCTGCCGCAGTGACGTCAGAGGGTGGGGTCTCAGGTACGCCGCGAACGCGGCGGAAAGCCTGTGTTTCGTTCACGTTTTAGAAGAACCAACGCTCCCGCTCTCGCCGCTGCTGCGGCTAGATTGGACCGAATAAAAGATGTGAAAAAAAAGTCTTAGTGAGCATGCTCAGTTGGCAACTGGGCCCCCAACCTCTGACGTCACTGCCGCAGCCTTTCGGCCTTGAAATTTAGTCGGTGTTGCGGAGACGCCGGACGTGAAAGGGCATCCGCTGCATCTCTAGGGTACCCGAAGAGGCTTGACACGGTGATGGCGGCGGCAGAAACATAACCGAAAACTTCGTCTCTAACGATAATTCGCATAACGTTTGCGATCGCCTCAACGGCTCACTAAGTACACCTCGAACGTTACGTGTACAGGAGCAGAGGCTAAGGCAACCTTGCAAGGCATCAAGCGTAACAGAGCACCAATGACTTACGTAGGCATCAAGCGTAACAGAGCACCAATGAGATTACGTACACACTTCTGCGTAATTTAGATGACCAGGTCATTAAGCATATAATCGCTTTTCACAACGAGCATTGGAATAACGGCCCGCTACCACAGGACTGGCGACATTCAAAAATTATACTTATTGCAAAACCTGTCAGGCCGCTACCCCTCCAGAATCTAAGAATTGTTCCTTTAACATCATGTACAGCTAAGCTCTTTGAACGCATTGTCCTTTCCCGACTGCAGTCATTTCTTAAAGACAATTACTCTTTTCGGTTGCATTCTCCTGCTACCGTCCCAGTATCTCTACACAGGAATTGTTACTACAGCTTAATGAGGACGTGTTGGATAGCCCCACTTCAAGTGAGGTCCGAGCAATTTTGGCCTTGGTTCTGAACGATGCTTCTGACAATGTCTCCCGAGACCGAATTCTTGACAATCTACGCAGACGACGACGACGCTGCTGGCCCCTTTCGCACAGACACTGAGTGTGTCCGTCACGGACACTGGGTGCGTCATTTACTGACACTGGGTGCGTCCGATGGAAACGCTGGACGCGTCTCAATGGTGGTGCTGCCCCTTCCTCCTACAGCATCTCAGCTCTTGTGAAAGGCCGGCGCATCTAGCTTCAGAGGCTTTGTCGTCCACGTTCTATACATACGTTTTAAATATAAATTTCAGTTTCATTCTGGCTGCTTTTAGCCTTGCCACAGCCTGGGTGCTCCCTGCCCACTTTTCACACTCAAGAAAATGAAAAGAAAGCGAAAAAATATAAAAAACAACTCTAGTACTCGAAAGCGCGAGCGCTGCTCGAACGTGGGTGGTGAGTCGCTTTCCCGCAAGACTTTCTAACCTAAGACGGCGTATCTTGGCGCAACTTTGCGACTTAAAAGTAGCATATACAGTAACTCTAGTTGCCATCTTTTACACGCACTTACTTTTAAGGAAGCGACGCATAAAAATAGTGATATCTCCTAGTACATTCTAAATTTTTCAGATTTCTATCTGTAAGATGATTCGGTTGACGTGACAACTATTTTGGTCGCAGTTACTAATTTGTACTGCCAAATAGAGGCCTTGCAGCCCTAGAAATTGGCTTCTAAATTCTTCTTAGGCAGACGACGTCTGCTCTTAAGCAGACGACGCACCCCTCACTCATTGCTCGCATGTTGTGCACGCGCCCAAGTAGGTGGCTTTGGGATAGGAAACGTTAGAGCAAGCGTCCGTGAATCCCTTCGAGATCTTGGCTTCCTCGCGTTGCGCCGGTGTGCGTTCACTTTTCACGCTGTAATGAAGGCGAGTGCTGAATTTTTAACATTTGTACCAGTGTTTGTTCACGATGCGGCGGAAGTATACTGTGCCGAAATGCAACAGCGAACAAGTATATCCTGCAAAGACAAGGTAATTGCCTAAACGTTTCTTGTTGCCCCAATGACAATGAGGTTTGAGACGTTGCCTTGCAGTATAGCAAGGAAAAGCCGAGAGCAGACTGGGACACATGCACCAGTGCTATTAGGGAGAGCTCGGTGGTGGCGAGGTTCTCCTGGGCAAAGCGAGACGGCTAGTGTCCTTACCTGGCTATGCTTCTTACCCTTGTCCTTGCATATCCTGCAAGGAGATGGTAATTACCCTTGAAGTTTCTTGGGGCCCCAATAAGGTTTGAGACGTTGGCTTGCAATAGAGCAAGGAAAGGCAGAGAGCAGACTGGGACACATGCACCAGTGCAATGAGGCGGAGCTCTGTGGTGGCGAGGTTCTTTTGGGCAAAGCGAAACGTACTGCCAGTGTTCTTACCTAATTTCGTGGTTTTATTCTTTCAGCATTTAACTACCTGTGAGCTGTTCACACACATACATATACGCAAATACACACACACACACACACACACACTCACACTCACACACGCGCACATACGCACAAAAAATGAATTGTACCGGATGTGATGTGGGGCAAGCAAATAAGGACAGATACTTTGGTGGCTTAAAGTAAAATTATTTACTCTTTTTATTTGCATCTAGAATTTATGGACCCGAACAGCGTAAACTTTTGAATTACAATCGACGACGCCAATGGCGGCGTTTCTGTAAAACTAGCCCTTTAACGCTGTCACTGTGAAATTTGGAGCCAGCGAGCACGCACCGGAACGACCGGCACACAACCATTTTGGCGCGAACGGCGATTCGGCGCAGTGTTACTTTGAACAAGAGCGTGGTGAGGACAGCGTGCAGGTTTTTTCTTCTCTGCTAGTGGAGTTTCATGACAGAGGGCGCGTCAGTGTTGTGCCTGATTTCGTGAAGATTTGGGGACGCCCGAGTGATCGCCGCTTTGCATCCTTAAAAATCCTTACTCTGTGCCCTCAGGTATATCTACTTCATAATGACGCATGCCACCAATGAAGAACGAGCTGCTGTGGCTCATACTCGTTTTCGCTGGAAAAGCAGAACATTTTTCATTGCTCTGGTTCCGGTCAAGGCCTGGCTGTTGGTCTTTTTAGTCACTGATGGATTTATTGATATGTGGGGTTGAACGTCCAAAAACCATCATATCAATAATAAGGACGCCATAGTGGAGGGCGCCGAAAATTTCGAAATTTCCCCTGGGGTTCCTTAACCTGCACCCAAATTTGAGCACACGGGCCTAGAGCATTTCTGCCTCCATCGGAAATGCAGCCGCCGCAGCCGGGATTCGATCCCATGGTGTGCGGGTCAGAAGCCGAGTACCTTTGCCACTAGACCACCGCGGTGGGGCTTGTTTTACTCGCTACATTAGTGGTGGAGACGCTGCGTATGTGTACTTCGGCTGTGTCAGCCACCTTGGAGACAGCTACATCGCTCAGGCCAAGAAGCAGCCGCCGCCTTCGTGGGTTACTCCTTGACTTTGGTCCCTTGGCATCGACACTCAGAAAGATGGCAACTCCGATGACAAGCCAGGTTGTCAAAACCAGCGATGCCCATGGTTCTCCTCTCGCGCATGTTTTCCATGCGCCACAGACACCAAACTTGTTTCATGGAGACATCTTCGAGGATGTTGACTGGCTCGACCACTTTCATCGCGTTGCAGTATCAACGAATAAGATGATGTTCGCAAGTTGCGCCGAGTTTACTTCTACTTGGAGTATTATGCAAAGGCATGGTACGAGAATCACCAGGCCTCCTTTGCGACATGGCAAGATTAGCCGACAGCTCCGTGATGCGAACCACAACATCAAGAGAAAGAAGAGCGCTGAGCAAGCCATATCATGCGGACACCAGCGGCCAAACGAACGAGTTTCTATGTTTGTCGAAGACATGCTTCGACTCTTCTGGCGTGCTGATCTTGCCATGCCGGAGGATAGCAAGGACACGGCATTTCATGCGTGGAGTAACAGAACAGCTTATAGCGGGACTCGTGCGCAATCTACCAACGACAGTCGCTGAGTACGTCAGTGAGGCAACCACGATTGAGCATGCTCTGCAACAGTGGTCATCACAATACGAACACCACATCCTGGCCACCACATGCTCTATCGGCTCTGACAGCGAGAGACAGGCCCTCACTGACTTCATTCGAAGTATCGTGTGGGACGAATCGTGAAAGATTCAGCCAGTGGGATCTCAGCCATGTGCGCCAGCCTTCGCGGATGCAATGAGACAAGAAGTCCGGCAGGCAGTCGCACCACTGGCACCAATGGCACCTGAGGCACCAGTCCTGACATATGCTGCAGCTTTGCAAATCCCCTGCGCCACTAACTACATGTCCTACTATGTGACCATTGTACCAGGCCATGCACCCATTCGAAGGCACTTCCTCGAGTCCGCCTCCCGGCTCAAGGTTTCCGAACGCACCCTCCCCTCTGCCGTCTGCCTCGAGACAAAGTGCTAGCAAGGCAAGTGCGTGGCGCACCTCGGATAACCGTCTACTCTGCTACAAGTGCGGCGAACCGGGTAACGTGTACCGGAACTGTCAATACCGTCACCTATGTCTCTGCGAATTCCACCTTGATGCTCGATGCCCACGCTACGATGAGCGCCCACGCGAAATCAAAGCCCATCTTACCGGCCAGCAAGCTTTTTCGACTAATCAGCTCCACCAATCGAGATCACCATCGCATCGCCGGTCTACGTCACCCAGCTTGCCCTCATCGTATTCCGCTCCTTTTAGGAGCCAGCCACCAAGTTGCTGTTTTTACTGTCCCCACTGGGGACACTAGAAACGGCGACCTCTGGGGATGAAGTTGCGGCCTGGCAAATAGTTATAGACCCTCCCTTGACGACCATTCCGGTTTTTCAGCGTTCTCCGAGTTCACAAAGATTGTTTCTTCGAAATCGCCGTCTTCGTCGGCAATCATGCTGTCGACGCCATCATTGAAACCGGCGCCTTCTATTCCGGGATGAGCGCCACACTGGCATCTAAACTGAAGAAGGGTACCGCGTCATGGCAAGAATCCCAGTTGCGCACGGCAGGTGGCCATCTGGCGATGCCTACTGGTATGTGCACGGCACGCCTTCGCATTCATACGTCGACGTTTACGGGGTCTTTCCTAGTATTGTGCGTGTGCTCTCGGTCAATCATTCTGAGAATGGACTTTCTTCGTGAATAAGGCGCAGTAATGGCCCTCCGCATTCACTGTGTTAGGCCTCTTGCTCTAGTCTGATGCCAAGGCCGCGCATACTACACAGATCTGCCTCAATAGATCAGCCGAATTGCACTCACGATCTACCGCATCACGCGAGAGGCCCCGGTGAGACTGTCACCCACTTAGCATAAGCACTCATAGATAGTCGGCTCACTTGTCACGTATTGTATCCCAATCTGACAGTTGCTCAAACCGAAAACTTAGACAGCTTTCGACTTACAGCTGCGAAGGTGACTCTCAACTTGCCTCCACAAAAATCTACGCAACGCCGCCTTCTACTCGTGGTCCACAACAGCGTGACTGAACTGCTCGGGGCCCAGCACAATAGCGAGCTACGACGTCTCAGTCAGACTCATCAGGGCTGTGTCATTCTGTCTCGTCTTCGTTTGCCCATTTCCGAAAAACCCACACAAGTTCCTCAGCATAAACTTTCCCTCACGCCTGGTGTTGTCATCAAAGTGGCTCTGATGCCACGCAACGTAGATCCTCACCATGACATAGGTCGTTGACGTGGCCGAGTTGAAGCTATAACGTGCATCTTTGGTGATGGTACCACAAATACACAGATCCTCGACGCTGATACAGCACGTTACCTAGAGAATCAAGTAGCGTGTTTAGCCATAATAGACAACACAAACGCCCTCGTGGCGTTTTCCACAGTATGCATTACACACAGTAATTACACAGAAAAGGCGCTATTTCTCTGGCTCTTGTTCCAGCAACAGCATTCTCACACGACTCCCCCCGTCTTTATAACAGACTCACACGCTGCTAGCCATACCATCACTCAAGGACGTGTGGCAGTCCTTACACACAGAATCTTTCAATCTGTCTCATTGTATGCAATATGCCCGTTGCTTATCGTCTGGACTGCAGGGCACGCCTATCTCGATGGTAATGAACGCGTTGTTGCAATAGCCCGAGGTCTGACCGGCCGGGCACTACTTGAGGAGCTGTTCAACCCAGACGATGCACAAAAAGAACCACTAAACTAAAAGACGCTGGATTAGTGCCGCAACAGCCAGTATACATATCATCCTCCTCACCCTTCAGTAAACAGAGCATATGCTGCCGCACCGCGGTTAGTGCAGAGCAATTCATTTCCATGCTCACACATTCTCAATTGCTTTTATTCAAATTTGTACCCCTCCAACTGCATTTTCCGTGGATCTGTACTAACAGTATATCACTCTACGTGGAAGTGCTCTACTCCACAGGCTGTTACTCCAATCCAACCCCACCCTTTACTCTTGGTTGTCTGCACTGCTCAGCTTACGTTGGCAGACGCGGCAGCAAGCTTGCTGATCGAGATGGCTCGTAGAATCACGCACGGCGATGGAGCTCTCGACTGAGGGCCCCACCCAATGAAAGCTCTCTCGATGTACGTTCGCCACTAAATGCTTGGTTTCTCCCTCTCGGCTGATTTGGTCAGTTTCGTTCTGAAATTTCGCTACAGTCCCAAGTCTCCATCATTCAGTTTGTCTTCGCTGATTCTGTGTGATTCTATAGGCGTTGATCTAGGATTTAGCCAAGTAGATCAGCCTCAACACTCATAACCTTCAGTTTGCTACTGCTTACTTTGTCGGCGTGGACAGTAAGTTTTGCTGAATAAATCCGTTTCAAATTACATGGTGTCAAGTTTCTTTCTACCTATTCTGTCGGCGTGGCTCAGTCATTTCGCAAAACAAATGTAGTTCAAATCTCATAGGATTTTGTTTGTCCCTACTCATTCTGTCATGATGGGCATTAACAGCGTACAAACTCATGGGATGAAGAGAAGAGAGACAAAGAATCGCTGACTCTCAACTGCAGAAGACATTGAAAGATACACATTATCTGAACACATAACATAAAAACACAGAACATGCGCAGAGGGGCCTGCCAAAAACCGTGTCGACGTCATTATTAATTTTACGCTACGGTTAACTGCGCAGGCGCGACATATTCCATTCAAATAAACACGCTACTGATTAGGATTTCTTCTTTTTTATGTAAAGATATTGTAAGGCAGTGTTTTGGCTGCAAAACACTTCTTTTACTTGCCGAGCCTCTGCCCCACAACAGAGGTCAGACTGATGATGATGAGTATGTACATATGATAAGATGACGCGTATGAAGAATGCTCACACTTATTTTCCACCCACGCGTGAGCGGCCAGCCCGGACGCGTCTTAGACGGAAACGGAACGTCGAACGAATGGCTTCAGACGTGATACGTGGACAATCTTCGAAGCACGACAGTGACGATCCGAAGAAAGGTCGGTGGGAGTGACACAATAGTTCACTGGGGACGTTTGTTCATTGATTGCATAGGGCCCAATGAAGCGTGACTGAAACTTGTCACACAATCCTGGAGTACGAATGGGCGTCCAAAGCAACACTTCATCCCCCGGACTGAAGGAGACGTCGCGATGAGAGCTGTCGTAGCGTTGCTTGCGATTTTGCTGATTGGCTTCTGTATTAAGGCGAGCCCGTTGCCGACATTCTTCGAGCCTTAAATGAACTGCTCTGATACGGTTGCCGAGGCGTCGGTTGGCACATTTAGGAAAGAGACGTCGATGGTGAATGTCGGTGAACGGCCGTACATGAGGTAGAAAGGTGAGTAGCCAGTAGCTCTTTGAACAGCGGTGTTATGGGCAAATGTCACAAAAGGCAAAACGGGATCCTAGTTTTCGTGGTTTGATGCGATGTACAACGACCACATGTCTGTTAGTGTCCGATGAAATCTCTGTCAGCCTATTAGTTAGGGGTGGTAGGCTGACGTCGTCTTATGTACTGTGCCACAGGTTGTAAGCAGGGTTTCGATTATGGTGGAAAGGAATATCTTGCCGCGGTCACTCAGGAGAACGCGAGGTGCACCGTGACACAATACAATGGCGTTGAGAAAAAAGTCTGTGACGTCTGAAGCAGAACTTGTGCGTAGTGCAGCAGTCTCTGCGTACCTTTTCAGGTTGTCGACAGCAGTCACAATCCAAAGATTACTTGCTGGCGTGATGGGGAGAGGTCCGAGTGGGTCTATGCCAACGATGACAAAAGGAGTCTCGGGACACGGGATAGGTTGCAGAAGGCCAGCAGGAGAAGAAGCTGGTCGCTTCCGCTGTTGACACAGATGGCAAGATGCAACGTACTTGGCCACAAAGGTAGAGTGCCCGGCCAGAAGAAACGGTTTCTGATGCGGCTTTGTGTTTTATGAAATCCCAAGTTGCCTGCACATGGGTCGTCGTGAAAGGCTTCGAGGACTTGATGACGTAGAGAACGCGGAAGTACTGGAACCCAGCGGTCTCCATCAGTAGTGTAAACGTAACGATGGAGCACATTGTTATCGAGCCTGAATTGCCGTAGTTGTCGGCGCAATCGAGCATTAGGAGTAGGTGATATGCCATTTAGGCGTTGGATAATTCGATTGCAATATAGATTATCACGCTGGCGTGTGGCTAACTTGGTGTAGCGATTTGAAGCCAGCGTTCCGATAACCGCAAGGTGTGATAATGTGAGGGGTGACGCAGTGCCTTGCCCACTAGACGAGCAATCGGTTGACGTACTTAATGATGGCACTGGAAGGAGGCAGTGAGAGAGAGCATCTGCATCTTGGTGTCTTTTGCCAGACTTATAGATGACGTCAAAATCGTACTCTTGCAGGCGGAGCACCCAACGACCGAGGTGACCAGACAAGTTTCTCAGTGTCGATAGCCAGCACAAGGCGTGGTGGTCTGTAATCACTGTGAAGTGGCGTCCGTAAAGATACGGTTGAAATTTTTGTATGGCTCAAACGACAGCGAGGCATTACTGCTCAGTTATGGATTAGTTCTGTTCAGCAGCCGTAAGAGCACAACTAGCATATGCTATAACTCTTTCCCGTGAAGTGGCATCCCACTGTAGAAGAACTGCACCAATGACACGGCCACTCGCGTCGGTGGGGAGACATGTAGGTGCGTTCTCGTCAACAGGGCACAGAACAGGGTCCGACGTTGAAGCATTCTTGAGGGCTTGAACGGCACGCTCGCAGTCGGCGTTCCAAGCGATAGTTGATTCGGATGTCAGCAGCTTGTGCAGTGGCGACGCGATGGCAGCAAAATGACTAATAAGGCAGCGGAAGTAGGATGCCAGGTCCAGGAAACTTCGTAGGTAATTCTGATTTTCTGGCCGAGGGAAGAGTATCACGGCAGCAAGCTTGTCAGGATCCGGACGAACGCCCTCTTTGCTGACAAAGTGGCCCAACACCTTGATGTTCTTGTTGGCGACGTGGCATTTTTTTTGTTTAGCTGAAGTCTAGCACTGTAAATACACGTCAAAACTTCGTCCAAACAATCAAGATGCTGACGAAAAGAAGAGGAGAAAATGACGATGTCATCTAGATAACAGAGACATGTTTTCCATTTTAGGCCGCGAAGAAATGTGTCAATCATGCGTTCATACGTGGCAGGAGCGTTACATAAACCGAAAGGCAGGACGCTGAATTTGTACAGCCCGTCTGGTGCTGCAAAGGCAATTTTTTCTTTGTCCGCTTCGTGCATAAGTATTTGCCAATAACCAGACCGTAAATCGAGGCTAAAGAAAAGTTCAGCGCCTAGGAGGAAGTCAAGTGCGTCATCAACTCGTGGCATCGGGTACACGTCTTTGCGCGTGATCTTATTAGGTGCTAGATAATCGACGCAGAATCGTACCAAACCATCCTTTTTTCGGAGTAGCATTACAGGTGATGACCACGACCTGGATGAAGGCCGGATAACATCTCGTTTCAGCAACGTTGTCTTCGATGATTTTCCGCTCTGCGGACGACATTCGATATGGGCGGCGGCATACAATTGTATTGTCTTCCATTTCAATTTGATGCATGGTGACGAAAGTGCGACTCGAAAGCTTGGCATTGACATCAAATTACGCACTGTGTTTTTGCAGCACACCCAAAAGTTCTTGTTTTTGCGCTGACGTGAGATCGAGATTTATTGTGGCTTTTAAAGCAGCCGTTGTAGCCTGGTCATCAGTACTCCTAAAGAAAAATGGCGAATCTCCGTGAAGGGGCACCAGAGAAAGTGGTTCGGTATCTGTGAAGCAAACCACACTGGTGCCCTGGGGCAGTGCAACAGGCAATGAAGTGGGGTGAACTGCCGTAACTAATGCTCTGCCATCACGAACGCGCACCAGGCTAGGAGCGATGGTAAGTCCACCAGAGATGTAACGGCCACATGGTGCTAGGAATACATCACCAGTATCGATCCTATCTCATGTCAGGGTGCTCATTACCTGGAGGAATAAAACAGTCATCAGCGGTGACGAAACGCTGCCGATGGGCATAGTTATCAAACGAAGCGCAGTATCTGACATGTGAATGACCCTCTGACGGCATGATATCACGGCTGAAGCTGAGGAGAGAAAGTCCCATCCTAAAATGAGCGCATTGGTACACGATGAGAGAACAAAGAACTGTATATGGTGAAGGATGCCCTCAATAAAAACTCGTACCGTGCAAGCACCAGAAGGCTGAACAAAAACCGCATTAGAACAGCGACGGGGAGGGCCATCATATGGTGTCTTCACTTTGCGGAAATGGGAACACAAGTCCACACTAATCAATTAGAGCGATGAACCTGTGTCCACCAAGGCTTCTGTCTATATACCCTCAACACACACTGAAAGTACATTTGAGGGGCGTTCGGGAGGAGTTCGATGCAGTCCGCCAAATGCAGCTTTGCCTCCTGAAGCTGCACTGTTTCGTTTTCCGGGTGATGATCAGACGCCGTGGTAGCCGGAGGAAGTGGTGACGAGGAACGACGGCGCAAGGAGCTGAAGGTGCTGGCTACACCGAAGTGCTGTGGAGAGGGTGAGTGGCGTCGGTAAAGTTAGTATGGGTGACGATGTTGTGGAGAGGGAGCAAACTCATCCTTCTCGTATTCACCATAGCCAGGCCTTTCTTCTTGTTGACATCGACGACATAACCTTGATACGTGGCCGCGTATTCCGCAATAATAGCAAATAGGTCGAGGTGGACGCCAGGCTTGAAACGAAAGAGGCGTTGCTCTTTGAGCAAAGACATTCAGTGAAGGCTGCATAGTTAACCCATACTGCGGTGATTGCTGAGGAGGTGATGCTGCAACCACCTGAGAGTACGTCGGCTTTGGAGTGGTATGCGAGCTCGGGACTTGCTGACACGTCTTGGACGCTAGTTCTTTCCTCACAATGTTGCAGAGGCTGCCTGTAGAAGGCGTCATGTGGAGCTCATAAGATGACGAGGTGGCTTGGAGTAGCAGCTCCTCGCGGATCATAGACCGTATCAACACACGGAGCTTACCGTCATGCGTTGGCCTGATATCTGCTGTTTCGGGTTTCAAACGTATAGGTTAAAGGATTGATTGATTTGTGGGGTTTAACGTCCCAAAACCACCATATGATTATGAGAGACGCCATAGTGGAGGGCTCTGGAAATTTCGACCACCTGGGGTACTTTAACGTGCATCAAAATCTGAGTACACGGGCCTATAACATTTCCGCCTCCATCGGAAATGCAGCCGCCACAGCCGGGATTTGATCCCGCGACCTGCGGGTCAGTAGCCGAGTACCTTAGCCACTAGACCACCGTGGCGGGGCGTATAGGTGGAAGGTCATCGAGTCGCTTACACGTACTGATGATATCGGCGACCGTGGTCGGGTTCCTTGCCGCTAGAGCATTAAATTCGACGGCGCCTATGCCCTTTAGCGAATGGCGAACGCGGTCATGCTCCGCCATCGAGCTGTCAACGCGACGGCGTAGGGCGAGGACATCTTCAATGTACGATGTGTAGGACTCGCCGGAGTGCTGGACACGTTCAGCAAGCTTCCGTTTGGCGATGTCTGCACGTACAGAAGGTTTGGGAAATATCTGACGGAGCTGCTGCTTAAAAGTAGGCCAGTCTGGGAAATCCAGCTGATGGTTGAGAAATCATGTCTTAGCGACACCCGTCAGGTAGAAAGGTACACGGGACAGCTTCACAGAATCATGCCAACAGTTAAGCGCACTCACACTGTCGTACTCATCTAACCAGTCTTCAACGTCTTCACCGCAAAGACCGGGGAACATGGGGGGATCTTTTTGAGGGGTGGTGACAATTCAAGAAGGCATGCCCAGGGGTGCAGGCGGGGTGGATGGAGCCGTGTTGTTGTGCTCGTCTTGCGACATGACGGTAGGTTGACTGCGCAGACGGCGACCTGACCGGAGCTCCAGGGATGGTTTGTAGTCGAAGATAACGAAAAAGCACTGCAGGGAAAGGACCAGGGGTTTGGAAAGCACTCTCCACCACTTGTTAGGCAACGTTTTGGCTGCAAAACACTTCTTTTACTTGCCGAGCCTCTGCCCCACAACACAGGTCAGACTGATGATGATGATTATGTACATATTGTTATAGTTGTGGTGGACGTGCTGGGTAATCGACACCCGAAGACGGAAGGTGAACTGCAAGTTCTTCGACGGAGCCGTCGCATTGCTGGACTTCCACCGAATCCATCTGGGCTGGACATGTCCCACAACGCAAATGAACACCGACCCCTCTCGACTCCTGCGCCGACCAGTTCGGCTCCACAACTGAGAGATGCTCGTCCCTTTGCCGGCAGACCAGATGAAGACGTCGAGGCTTGGCTCATCCATTACAAACGGGTGAGCGCCGCTAACAAATGGGATGCCGCTTCTCAGCTTTTGTACGTCGTGTTCTTTCTGACCGATACTGCATTAATGTGGTACGAGAATCGGGAGGAAACGCTAACGACGTGGGACAGATTTGTTTCTGAAATCAAAGAGCGTTTCGGCGACCCAACAACGATAAAAAAAGAGCAGAACAGACGCTAATGCAACGCGCTCAAGTGCCAGGTGAAACTTGCACGACCTACATTGAGGAAGTCATAAAGCTATGTAGGACCATTGACTCCGGAATGTCTGAGGAAGACAAAGTCGGGCACATTCTAAAAAAAATCGCCGAGGATGTTTACAGTTTCCTCATCGCGAAAGACACCTTGACATCTGTCACCGATGTCATTCGTCATTGCCGCAATTTTGAGCAACTAAAGACGAGGCGCATCACGCCAAAGTTCGGCAGGCTGCCCAATGTGACGACCATCGCGAGCATAGACAGCAACCAGGCACTTGATCTTGCAACAACAATCCGGCAGATCGTACGTGAAGAACTCGGCCTGTACGCGCAAGTGGCAAACCGCCCAAGCACTCATCCTCCCTATCAGCCACCAGAGTTCGAGCGAAACGTTGCTTCATTCTCCTCGCACCGAGTGGCGGAGGGCTTTGAGGATTCTGATGCCACACCTCAGTATCAGCCACGTCTATACGATAGAAGCCCTGCCTATGACGCACGATCACGACGAGCACAGCCACATTCTTATACTCAGGGTTCTCAGCCGGACTACGTCCCGCTGCGGCAAGGACAGTACCAACCCTACTACCAAGATGTGACTTACGACGGATACAATGAATTCCAGAGAGTGGCAGAAACCCGTTCTTTGCGTGATAACGAACTTCCTCACCGACAGCAGCGGCCCAGGATTCGTTCCATTCAAGATAGTATAAACCGTGACCCTCCCGTGTGCTACAACTGTGGTTTCACTGGGCATATTGCTCGGTATTGCCGCCAACAACGGCGCCAATCACGAAGGACACCAGCCATGTCTTCGCCACCAAGACCCGGTGCTTCATATGACCAGCGGACAACGGACTTGTTTCCAAGGGACCGTTTTTTGCGCGAGACCAGACGCAATGATTCGCCAGCATCCGAGCGGAGTTTGACACCACCATCCAACCGTTCTCGTCGCTCGCCGTCTCCTCTGCGTCGTTCTTCTCCGCCGCCGGGAAACTAGCATCCGCGGCCAATGGAGGTGAGGTCGCCGGACGGTCTTTTCAAGATATACCTCTGCCTATTGTTATGATCAAAAACAAAGTGAATGTGTTGATTGATGGAATACCGACGATGGCGTTAGTTGACACTGGGGCGACTGTGTCTGTGATGAGCCTCGCCTTCAGAAACCGCTTAGGTCGCAAAGTTATGTTTTCATGGGACGATACAATCACCTTTCGTGGTGTAGGTGGCGAGTGGCTTAATCCTCTTGGTGTATGTGCTGTCAGTGTTTCATTGGCTGGAAAAGTATTTGTATCGGAATTTCTGGTTTTATCTCGTTGTTCGCACGATGTCATTCTTGGTATCGATTTCCTGGAACAATGCGGTGCTTCCGTTGACTGTGGTAGTGGGGAAATATCACTAAACAATTTGTTTCCACCGTCGCTTTCCGAAGAAGACTACCGTGGCGAAGACAGGAACACACTTAGTGTGATTGATGAAGTGATACCACCATCTTGGTGCCTGACACCCGTTCAGTCTCTTCCACAGCGGTTGATGATGCTTGTGTTGACCTCGTAGTGGGGCCTCTGCGCAAGAATTGTTTGAAGAAGGACATACTTGTGCCTTGTTCTGTTGTGTGCATGACGAAAGGAGTAGCAACATTGTGGGCGCTGAACTGTTCTGCCACGCCGGTTGTGCTTCCTCGCGGGATGAAGATAGCTCTCTTTGATGAAGCCTCATGCAACTCGATAGCAGCAATAGCTACGGACCTCCCCACTTCTTCCTCTGCTTGTGATATTCGCCATAATGAAGATCTAATGCTCGCTATGATCAGCAAGACTCTCAGTACGACGGAACGGCAAGCGCTGGTGCAGGTCCTTTCCCGGCATGTTGCTGCTTTCGACTTCAAACATAGAGATGCACCCCTTCAGTTACCCTCGTTCCGCACTCGTCACAGAATAGACACTGGCTCTGCACACCCCATCCGCCAAAAGCCTTACCGAGTGTCATCCTCTGAGCGCAAAGTTATCGCCGAACAAGTAAAGGACATGATGAACAAAGGGGTCGTGCAAGAGTCGTCCAGCCCGTGGGCAGCCCCGGTAATTCTTGTCAGGAAAAAGGATGGTTCCTGGAGATTCTGCGTAGATTACAGGCGTCTAAACACTGTGACGAAGAAAGATGTATATCCCTTACCACGGATTGATGACGTCATAGATTGCTTGCATGCCGCTTCCTATTTTTCAACGCTTGATTTACGGTCAGGTTATTGGCAAATACCTATGGAACCCAGCGACAAAGAAAAGACTGCTTTCATAACTCCGGATGGCTTATTTGAATTTAATGTCATGCCTTTTGGCCTTTGTAATGCTCCAGCCACCTTTGAAAGATTTATGGACACAGTATTACGTGGTCTAAAATGGGAGATATGCATGTGCTACCTTGACGATGTTGTGATCTTTGGCCGCACGTTTGAGGAACATAACAACCGTCTCAGTCTTGTTCTCGACTGCATCGAAAAAGCCGGGCTGGTTCTGAATTCTAAAAAATGTCGCTTTGGCGAACGTCAAACTCTCGTGCTGGGGCACTTGGTCGACAAGGATGGCGTCAGACCCGATCCTCGCAAGATAGAAGCAGTGAGCTCTTTTAAATCACCGCAGTCCGCACGAGAACTTCGCTCATTTGTCGGCCTATGCTCATATTTTCGTCGTTTTGTTCCACGATTTGCGGAGATCGTGTATCCGCTGACAAACGTCTTGCGACAGGATGCAACCTTCAACTGGACACCAGAGTGTGACGCCGCATTCTCACAACTTAAGTTTGTACTAACGTCAGCACCACTGTTGCGTCACTTCGATCCATCTTGCCCGACTGAGGTCCACATGGACGCTAGTGGTATCGGTGTAGGCGCGGTGCTTGTACAACGTCACAATGGCGCAGAGCATGTCGTGGCATATGCCAGCCGTTGCCTGAGCAAATCAGAACGCAATTACACAGTTACGGAACAGGAATGTCTGGCAGCTGTTTTCGCTGTACAGAAGTTTCGTTGTTATCTTTACGGGAGGCCATTTAAGATAATTACCGATCACCATTCGTTATGCTGGCTGGTCGGTTTGCGTGACCCCTCTGGCCGCCTCGCACGCTGGGCGCTGCGACTTCAGGAATACGACTTTACGGTGTCGTACAAGAGTGGCCGTCGTCACGCTGACGCAGACTGCCTCTCCCGGATTCCTCTTGCGACTACTGACTGCGATGCTGAGAATTTTGACGACTGCCTTGCTGCTGTTACAAGCACGTTCCCCAACGCGGCTGATTTCCAGAGAGAACAACGCAACGATCTCAACTTGGATCCTCTTTTTGCCGCCGCACGTGCCTCCCAACACAGCGGTCGCTTTACGGTCCGAGACAAGTTGCTCTATAAAACTAACTACTCTAGACCTGGAGCACGTTTGCTTCTAGTTGTCCCCGAGAGCCTTCGCTCCGAAGTTCTACGTGCCATGCATGACGATGCGACGTCCGGTCACTTCGGCTTCATTAGAACGCTGAACCGCACGCAGGAACGCTTTTACTGGCCCAAGATGTACGAAACAACGAAGCGTTACGTCGCTAGCTGCGAGACGTGCCAACGTCACAAGCGCCCGGCCACCGCTACACCAGGTCCCCTTCAGCCATTAACACCACCCAGCATACCTTTTGAACAAGTAGGAATTGACATTATGGGTCCATTTCCGTTATCTAACAATAAGAAGCGTTGGATAATCGTCTGCGTCGATCATCTTACGCGGTATGCCGAAACCGCAGCTATTCCCTCTTCTACCGCGGCATCCGTGGCGGACTTCTTGCTTCACTCCGTGGTCGTTCGCCATGGCCCACCGCGTGTTATTATCAGCGACCGTGGCCGCCAGTTCACTGCCGATGCCGTTGAAGAATTACTACGCATGTGCACGACACAGTTCCGTCATTCCACACCGTATCACCCACAGACGAATGGCCTCGTTGAACGGACAAACAGAACGCTGACCAACATGCTTGCCATGTACGTTTCTTCCAATCATAAAAATTGGGATGAAGTGCTGCCTTTTATCACGTACGCGTACAACACGGCAAAACATGAAACAACGAACTTCAGCCCAGTTTATCTGTTGTACGCAAGGTTGCCACTAAGCCCTCTAGACACTTTCTTACCCTTCATTCTACACAATGACGACTCTGTATCAAACACCCTGTGCCTCGCGGAAGAAGCCCGTCTAATCGCTCGTCTTCGTACTCTGGCCTCTCAACGTCGTTCGAAGGAACGATATGACGACCGTCACGAACCGGTTTTATTCGAAAAAGGTGACTTGGTGTTACTTTGGACCCCGCAACGCAAGCGTGGATTGTGTCAAAAGCTTCTGTCACGATATTCGGGCCCATTTGTAGTTTTGGAGCGTCTAAGCCAGCTCACTTACGTAATAGCTCGTCTTTTGTCCAATGGTCGACGATCAAGCAGAACGCAGCTCACTCACGTGGCTCGCCTGAAACCTTTCCACCCTCCTTGTGCATCATAACTCGCCCTACGGGCTTCGTCTGCTTGCGGGGGAGTGTAACAGACTAGAAAAGGGTAGAGAGGAGAAGCAGAGGAAGACGAAGAGTCTTGGCACGATCGCAGTGTGCTGCCGCAAACGACCATCGTTCACCTCCTGTAAATAAAACCATCTTATCACAGCTCGCTGTTACAATATGATAAGATGACGCGTATGAATAATGCTCACAATATTGATGTCTGACTAACGCAGGACTGCTTTTTGATATATAGAATGCTTCAACTAGTTCACTTGTAATATGATCACTGTGTTTGAAGAGCACTGTCTTTTGATTCAACAAGAACCTGCACCCACACGTGTGGCAGTGTGAGGGCAAATTCGCGTACGTGCGGGCCTTGAAGGTTCGGGAGTGTTCTTTTAGTCTTACATAGAGACACCACCCTGTTTGCATAATATAAATTTTTCCGCATGTTAAGGAAACTGTGTACACCACCCCTAGAACACAGATCATTGAGGCGTAGTTGTGTTTTACACCACATTTATTTTGGCTGAGCATTTTTTGTCACGCTTTTTGTTCACCACAGAGCACAATTTTCTTTATTTGGTTTTTGCTGAGAATAGAACCTGTACATCGTATCGTCATGCGAGAATTTTTAGTCCATGGGCTAATCTATGCTTGTAGGGGATCGCGGCACAGTTGTTTTACCTCTCTTGTTTTTAACACAATTTTCACCCTTCTTGATCTGACGTATCAAGAAGGGTGAAAGAAGAAAGGTATGTTCTGTGTGTTTTTATATTATGTGTTCGGATAATTTGTATATTCCATTAAAATCTTCAGTTGAGAGTCAGCGCTTGTGTGTGTATCTTCTCTTCGTCCCGTGAATTTGTGTGCTGTTACTGTCTAATATGTATCACCAACTAGCCCAAATATCAGTCCTGCTTCATTCTGTCAGCGGGGTTTTTTTATGTTGTTACATAAATCCATCTGAAGTCTGTGGGTCGTACTATTGCCCTCGATATTTCCCACTGATTCTTTCGGCAATACCGAGTATCAAGAGACAATATACCCTATGAAATTATAGTGGATGCTAACTGAAGTAATCTCAAGGTGCATATGAATAAGGAAAAGTTGACTAAGATAACTTGCCACCGGCAGGACCCAAATCTGCGACCTTCGAACAACGCACCCGATGCTCTACCACTAAGTTACGATGGACGTGATCACAACGTCCACTTTATTAGGTATATATACAAATTCAAATGCGAGAGCATAGGTCAGCATCACCTGTTGCAGAGATGGCGAGTATGAGGCCCTCTTTCTTGCTTGTTTGGCATCGCGTATTACTTGATCCTATTGCGAGATGGCAGCTGATAGTTTAGCCCTCGCATACCACACCAATGCATGCAGTCTACCAGAACGAGGCTCTCGAAATGAACGAAGGAAAGTGTCAATTTAAAGAGTCATTTTTATTGTTTCACGAGATAATACAGAGAGGAGAATTTATAGCCACTTGTCATATAGAGGATGTCAGTTGAAGTAATTGTAATGTGAACTTCGAAGAAGAAATGCGGACGAAATAATAACTTGCCAGATTCAGAATGAGGACCTGCGACCTTCGAATAACGCGTCCAATGCGTCCATTGAGCTACGGTGGTGGTCATCGCCTCGTCTACTTTATAGGGTATATATATATATATATATATATATATATATATATATATATATATATATATATATATATATATATATATATATATATATATATATATATATATATATATATATATATATATATATATATATATATGAAAGTAGATGCGCTTTCACATAACAACTGTTTATTGTGCCGACGTTTTGACGGGAACCTCGTCTTTTTCAAGGCATATTACTATTTACACATGTTCCGTGTCTTCTTATAGCCTGTCGAGACAGGAGGGAAGGGGTCAAAAGAAAAGTAAAAAAAAGAAAGAAAAGAGAGAGAAAAAAAGAAAAAGAAACAGCGATATGGGAGGACAAACATTAAATAAAATATAGAAAATCTAGGAAAAGAAGCAAGACCGACACGGCGTAATTAGAAAGGGGCAGCATCTCAACAGAGTAGGGCAGAGGTAGATGAGCAATGTCATTATTGTCAACAATACCTCCCCCGCACCCACTCTTCCCCAAGTGGGCAGTGAGCCACCGTTCTTGTATTTCACCTTTCCGTGTAGTCCGCTGGCGGCTCGTTTTTCTTTGAAGTTTAAGACAAGTTAATATGGAGGGATGGATGGATGGATGGATGGATGAATGGATGAATGGATGGATGGATGGATGGATGGATGGATGGATGGATGGATGGATGGATGGATGGATGGAAGGATGGATGGATGGATGGATGGATGGATGGATGGATGGATGGATGGATGGATGGATGGATGGATGGATATGGCTGTACCCTATAGATCGGGCGGTGGCTAGCACCACCAAGCCGTAATACCTAATGAAATCAAAACTATATTTATTCATTTTTTCCTTAAAAAGTGAGTTTGAGGATTCGTACTTTGCAGTGAAGAGTTTAATTTTCACTCGTGCCTTGACTTTAGCCACCATTCAGATAACCTCCTTCTAGTTAAGTCTACTTGCTTAAAGTCTATTTTGCCCTCCCGGTCCCTAAACCTCATTGCTTTGAAAAACTCCGTGCCATTATTCTTAACTATAGGGTGAAGCCCTTTACAGAACATTATCAAGTGTTCGGCAGTTTCTTTTTCCTCTCCATACGCACTGCATACTGTGTCTACCCCTTCGTATTTGGCCCGATATGTCTTGGTTCGTAGTACTCCCGTCCTTGCCTCAAACAGTAGAGAACTACCCCGAGTATTATCATAGATCCTTTCCTTGGCAATTTCCTGCTTAAAAGTTCGATAGATCTCTAGTGCGGACTTTTTAATCATGCCCATTTTCCACATGTCAGTCTCCGTTTTCTTCACTTTCTTCTTAACCGATAGTTCTTTTTGGTTTGGCCACCTGCTGTTTTCTAAGTATTTACCAGTCAACTTCCCGGTACGCTTCCTCCATTTTGTATCGACATTCTTCAAGTACAAGTAGCTGAAAACCTTCCTAGCCCAACGCTCCTCCTTCATTTCTCTCAATCGCTTCTCAAACTTTATCTTGCAGCTAGCTTTCCTGCCCTCAAATGATGTCCATCCCATATCACCATGTACTCCCTTTTTTGGTGCATTCCCGTGAGCTCCTAAAACAAGCCTACCTATTCCACGTTGCTTAATTTCTAATCTTGCTTGAACTTCTGATCTCATGCACAAGACCGCATTGCCGAACGTCAGCCCAGGAACCATGACCCCTTTCCATATTCCTCTCACAACATCATATCATCAAGGATTTTAAAGGAGAATATTGATGTATTGTGTGGTCCCTTATGCCATATATTTAATCATGCATTTTCCTCTAAAACTTATCCTAGTATACTTAAGACCGCCAAAGTAATACCAGTGTACAAATCTGGTGATCGGAATCTTCCGGACAGCTACAGACCAATATCTGTTCTGAGTAGTATTAACACTACGCTTGAAAAACTAATATCGTCGCAATTAAGGCGCTTCCTGGGTGAACAGAATGTACTTTGTCCCCAGCAACACGGCTTTGTTGCAAACAGGTCCACTTCAACTGCTGTTTCGATGCTTACGCAATATATTAATTCCGCGCTACATGAAAACAACATAGCAATAGCAGTATTTTTAGACATACGAAAGGCATTTGATGCTATTAGTCATTCCATTTTACTGGAAAAAATTCATTCTTATGGGATAAAAGGTAACTCGCTTGATTTTTTTTCTAGTTATCTATCGGCACGCAAACAAAAGGTAGTCATTGGTGACATCAAATCATCCTACGGTTATATTAAATGCGGGGTGCCACAGGGTTCAGTTTTGGGCCCTATATTGTTCTCTCTTTATATTAATGATGTCCCGCGATCCCTACAAAGGTCAAGGGCACTGATGTACGCGGACGACACTGTTTTAGTTTTCACAGGACACTCCTTAGCAGATTTACAAAATGACGCGATGACCGATTTATCGAACATTTCGGAATGGTTTGCCAGGAATCAGCTGACTGTTAACTGTACTAAAACAAAGTATATGGTGTTTCACTCTCGTAGGAAACATATTGACGCTGAATCTCTTAACCTAACAATAAACAACACTCCTATTCAACAAGTTCCTTGTTTTAAATATTTAGGCGTCACTTTTGATGAACACTTACACTGGCATGAGCAAGTACAAAGTGTGTGCGCAAAGCTAGCCTATGGCTGCTATTCTCTAATAAAAGCTCGCCAATATTTTCCACAAGCTATTCTCCGCACACTCTACTTTTCATTGTGTCATTGTCACATAGGTTACTGTCTGGAATCGTGGGGTGTGACGTACAACAGTTATCTAAAAACTCTTGAGCGACTTCAAAAGCGTACACTGAAAATCATAAGCCAAGGTGAATCAGTAAGTAATATTTTCCAATCACAACGCATTCTCTCAGTTCCGATGTTGCGTGACTACAAAATTGCTGTTTCAGTAAATAACATAATTAATAGAAATTCACCTTCGCCTGCTGATCTTTTTTCAATTCCTAAACGCAATACGCGACATGCTTCGAATGGTAATTTCAATCTGCCCAAATGTTTTAATGTCTACGGAGAAAGACTGATACAGTTTAGTGGAACAAAAATATGGAACACGGTCCCCCTAGAGATTAAAACGGCACGTAATTTCAGCATGGCATGTAAATCATTTTTTCTGTGGAGTCAAGACATGTAAGCATGTGTGTGTGATTCGATTTTCATTGTATTTTTTTTAATAAGTGCCTATGTATAGAAACTAGCTGCAAGCTAATAGGTATGCATATCTGCAAGAAAAAATGTATTACTGTGTTATCTGTATCACATGATTGTTTTTTTTTATGTTGTTACCTCAGAGCTGACCTGTACACTTTTTTATGTTGCACATTGTATTGGACCGTCCACTAGCCACTTTAGGCTATCGGTCCAAATAATCCCTGTAATTGCATATATCTATTTATGAAAATAAAGCTTCATTGATTGATTGATTGATTGATTGATACCTATTGTAATTTCACAGTGCCCTATTTCTCATCACTGCTGCATTCCTGTTACCTTTAGTCGTCACGTATATTTCGTGTTCCCTCAGGTACTCGGTCCCATTGCTTATCCATACGCCCAGATATTTGTATTTATCTGTTATCTCTAGCGTCACATCCTGTATCCTAAGCTCACTACCTTCGTTGTCATAGAAAATCATGACTGCTAATTTTTCTTTACTGAATCTTAAATCTAACCTATCTCCCTCTTTATCGCAGATGTCCATCAATCTCTGCAAATCTTCCTTGTTATTGGCCATTAGCACTATATCATCTGCGTACATTAATGCTGGTAGTGCCAGATCAATAAGTTTTCTTTGTTTGACTAAAGAGAGGTTGAAGCCCAGCCCACTTCCCTCTAATTTTGCCTCTAATCCTTGTAGGTACATCATGAATAATAAGGGTGACAAGGGGCACCCCTGCCTAAGCCCCCGTTTTACCTCTGCAGGCTTGGATACCTGTTTTTCCCATTTTATAACTACCTTGTTACCTTTAGAGATACCCTTTAAAAGATTAGTGACAACATGTTCCATGCCTACTGTGTCCAGTATTCCCCACAATTCCTCTTGAATTACGCTATTATACGCTCCCTTGATATCCAAGAATGCTAGCCACAGGGGCCTGTGTTCCTTTTCTGCTATTTCGATGCACTGCGTCAGTGAGAACAGATTGTCTTCCAACCTCCTGTGTTTCCGAAACCCATTATGCAGTTTCCTCAGCACCCCCTCATCTTCTATCTATGCCTGCAGTCTTTCCTTTATAATCTGCATCGCCAGCCTGTAGACCACTGATGTCACTGTTATAGGACGGTAGTTGTTTATGTCAGCTTTGTCCCCCTTTCCTTTATAGATCATGCTCATCCTGCTAAGTTTCCATCCATCGGGAGCTCCACCATCGATTATTACTTTGCTCACTGCCTCTCTAAAAGCCTGCTTAGACTTCGGACCTAATGTCTTTATTAGCCTAATTGGAAGGCCATCTGGGCCTGTTGATGTACTACTAGGAACCCTTTTCTCAGCCCTTACCCACTCTCGTTGTGAAAATGGAGCCATTGCACCACTTGATTCGTCCTTGTCTATTGTGGTGCATAAAGTATTTCTTTGTTGAAATTTTTCTGTCACCCTTGCTTTTATATATTCAATTGCTTCGTCCCCTTCTAGCATGGCACCTTGGGCTGTAGTTATAAAACTCTGCTCTAGGCTCGTCTCATTTCTTAGGAAGTTTAGATGGTTCCAAAATTTCGCAGCTGCCTTTCTATCTTTTTTATGTACTTCTGCCAGCCACTGAGCTCCCTTTCTCCTAGTCTTTTCATTGATCAGAAGGAATGCAGCCCTTCTACAGCTTAGAAAGGTTTCCCATTTTCTTTCAACATCATCTGTCGGTTCACCCCGCTGCTTAGCATGTCTGTGTTCCCTAGAGGCTTCCTGACGTTTTGCTATGGCTCTCTTAACTTCCTCATCCCACCAACTTTTGGGTTTGTGTCTTCTTTTCCGGGGTGACTTGTTGCGCGTCTTAGCAAGCTCTAGCTCAAAGAGTCTAATTAGATTCATGTATGTCCACACTGTCTAATTATCTTCCGTGATTACTTTCTCAATTTGTTTAGTGGCTATTTCAATTTGCCTTTATGAATGAACATTTTCCTGTAGTTGCTCATCTTGTCTCCTTCCCACTTTCACTGCTCTTCCAAAACTTAGCTTGTTGCATTTGTGATCACTACCCAGACTTCTGCAGCCACCTTCATCTATGTGCATTCCCCTGAGCTTATCATACATCCTATGTGATATCAGTCCATAATCTATCGTCGACTGCAGCCTTCCTACCTCCCATGTTATTTGCCCTTCACACTTCTCGGTACTGTTGTAAATGATCAAATCAAGCCTTTCACACAAATCCATGATCATTTTGCCTGTCGGGTCGGTATACCCATCTATATCTTCTATGTGCGCATTCGTGTCTCCTGGTATAACTATCTCGCACTCTCTTCCTAACTCCTGAATGTCCTTTGATTACACCCTACCATTGCCTGGTTTTCCTCTCTGGCCTTTGCTCCCGTCCACAAGTACACGAAACCAAGGAGTGTCATTTGAACTGCCACTTTCCCTTTTAGCCATAAATGTTCCTTGCACTCCTGCTTGACCCTTTGCCAGTCTGTACTTTTATGGATGAATGCCCCAATACCAGCCCCCTTTCCGCTGCCTTCTGTTCTATTACAATATTCCCACGCGTAGTCCGGATGGTTCGGAGGTTGTTCCATGTCCCTGAGATGTGTTTTTACAAAACCGTATACCATCGGCCTCTCTTCCCTTAGCAGTTCTTCTATCTCTTTCCACCTCAGCCTGTTCCTACTACCCTGCATGTTAATATACCCTATGTCTGAATGGGCTCGGCGCTCGTGGCTACGTCTATTTATGCCCCAGACTCTACCTATCTTAGACATTAGTGCCACTTTGGAATCGTATCTGTTCATAACACCTGTCGAAGAGTCTCCCTGGTTGTTTTCCTCGTTACTAGCTATCCTGAACCCTGAAGGGCTGGATTGCCCCCCAAAAAGCTACTGCGCGTCCTGCAAGTAGCCAACCCACCTCATGACCTAGTCGCCCATCGAAGTGAATTCTGTCTCGTTGAAAACCACCCCACCTATGCACCTCTCTGTTTATTTCCACCACCTCAAAGCCTTTCTCTCGACTCATCCGCCATATCTCTTGGTTTGCGTTGACAACCGCTCTTTGCAGGTTGCTATCACGCACCGGTACCTCCGGTATCGTGCATATCACTACCTGTACCTTAGGAGAAGTGGCGCGCATGTCATCAACGCCTTTCGCCTGTGTGGCTGCTAGTCCTGCTGTATCTTCATTTAAGACATCGTTTAAACTGCCTGAAATTATCACGAGGTTTCGTCTATCAGCTGTAGTTTTGAGTTTTGCGCTCGCTTGCCTCATGACTGCTTCAAGCTTGCGTCCTGGGAACACCCCTACAGCAACCCTCTTGTCACCTCTTACCCTCTCTTTGATGACTTCTGTGCATCGATTTAAATTCGAGTCCCCGGCTATTATCACACGCTGTGACTTTTTAGCTGGAGCGTCTTGCACCTGGGGGCTACTTGCACCTGTGAGGCCGGCTGCTTTGTCCCCTCCCAGACCCACCACTACCTTGCTGAAGCTGGGCCTTGCGACAGTTGAACCGGCTAAACCTGTTTTTTCCGAACTTGCTTGTTCTTCCTTCTCCACCCTTCTGGTTGCCGGTTCACTACTGTTCTCTCTGTAGGCCGCTTCTTTGTTCAGCTTCGCTAGTGCTTCCTCGGTGGGCTTCAGTCTTTCTCCCATTGCCCTCCTTTTCTCTTGCTCTGTCGCCAACGCAGTCTCGAGCTCATCGATTCTCACCAGCAGTTCACTTTGGGCAACCATCATTTTCTCCATTTCTTCCTCGACCTCACATTGCCTACACTTCGCGTCAGCCTCTTCTCCATCCGCTTCTACGCTTGAGTACACTTTCAAACCCACTTCACATCCTGAACACTCTACAGTCTTTTTAACCATGTCTTTCTGACACCAATTGTCCCTATACTCGATAATTACTAAACTCGAGCCGTGCACTACGAAAAAAAGTCTAAGCTCTACTGCAAAAATTTGCGTGTTCAATGTACGCGCACCTCCCTCAAGGGTTGGCAAAAAAACAACAAAAAATTTCAAACACACACACCCGCACTAACTAATAAATACCTGGTGACGGGCCCCCGAAAAAGCCGTACCATAAAATTAGTGCTACGAAGATTTCAACCGCTGCCTTATAATTATAAAGACAAGCTCAAAACATGCAAAAACACTTATCTGCGCAGTCGATTCGGAGCGCTCGAAAAACACGTCCATTCACCGTGACAGCCCGAACAGAACAGGGCTTAAGTGCTTCGAGTGCGTGCTGGTGGCGTCGGTAGGAATGAAAAAGCCGGTGATTGAGGCACCGCCATCGCTATTCATTATATGCAATGGCTCCTTGTCAGTGAAGGAACAGAATGTGCGTTAAAAATTAGAGAAGAAAAAAAAGAAGCACAGGGGGGGGGGGCGAGACTGTACGACATCCGGGACAGTCACCACACAGTTGCGGCTCACTGGGAAGACATGCGCGCATGTGTGAAAAACCTAACTAAACCACCTAGCTGTCAGCTCCTTGTCAGTGAAGGAACAGAATGTCCATTAAAACTTAAAGAAGAAGAAAAAAAGAAAGAAAAGAAAAAGGGAGGGGGGGAAACCGTACGACATCCGGGACCACTTATCTGTGCGTTCCGGCTGTGCTTGGTGAGGCAAATCATTTCTATGTTGTCAGATGAATACGCCAAAAGCTTTGTTAGCGGGTAATATTATTGTCGCAATGAAACCGGACTGATTAGAGAGAAGCGTTTGCGTCTTTTAGTGGTCGTAACGCTCACAGAGGGCCTGGGTGTTCATTTATTCCGTATTTTATCGTGTTAAATTTGTAGATAAAATAAGATTCACATTGTTCCCGTTCTCTGATTGTTCGAAAGTTGTTTTCTAGTAGTGTAACCCTAATGTCATCAAAGCTGCGGTCTTTTAGTGTGCAGTGTTTTGAAAGTGCATGGCCTGGCAGAGATCATACATGTATGTGCCCGATGGTTGTTGAATCTAATTCGAAATGGAGTGTCTGTCTGGCCCACGCATTGCTTGTTACATACCCCACATTCCAGGAGGTATATGACGTTGTCTGAGTCACAGTCTAGTTCACCTCTTATCCTGTGCTTAAAATCCGAGTGGGTGCTTTTCGCCACTGTCGTTGTCTGCATGTGTTTGCATACCTTGCATCTGCTTTTTCCGCAAGGGTGACACTGAATTTGATGTTTCACACCTATCTTTGAATTTATTAAATGATCTTTTATATTTTTCGGCCGTCTGTATACAACACAAGGAGGAGAAGTGAAAATTTTGGATAGTCGCACGCTCTGTTCCAATATGTTAAAGTGTTTTCTTAGGACCTTGTTTATGTTCGGTCGGTTGCTCGTGAAAGTTATTCGCAAGTTTTTTTTGCGGTGTTGGTCGGCGTTTTTCTGGTGGTTGAGAAGAATCCGGCCGTCCATATTTTCAGCTTTTTTGATGGCGTCGTCGATGATAGCTGGCGGGTATTCTTGATTAATGAGTATTTCGCGCATATGTGTGCTGTTTTTGTGGAAGTCCTCGGTGCGGGAGCAGATTCGTCGGAATCTGTGTGCTTGGGAATAGGGAATGCTGGTCTTGCAATGTTGCGGGTGGCAGCTTTTTAAGTGCAGGTATTGTTGCTGTCTGTAGGTTTTCTGTATACGTTAGTTACCAACGCACCATCGTCAACTCAAATGAGTACATCAAGAAAGTTTATTTCAGTGTTAGAGTAGGAGTGTGTAAAATAAATGCTGGGGTCTACCTGGTTGAATGCCTGTATGAATTTGAGGAGCTCGTTTTCCTAATGTGTCCAAATTATGAATATATCATCTAGGTACCGTTTATAGAGTAATGGTTTGATGTTACAAGATGAAAGAAAATTGAACTCTATGTGGTGCATGAATATGTTAGCGTAGTTTGGGGCCATTCTTGTACCAATTGCCGTGCCGCTAATTTGAAGATAGTAGTGGTTGTTAAATTCAAAGGCGTTCAAATCGAGTACAAGTCTTGTGAAGATTTCAATTACTTTTTTGCTTGGATAAGCGACAGGGTTGTGTGTGCCATACGATTCAACAAGCGCCCTTACACCATCGTCATGTGGGATATTTGTGTACAGTGAGCTAACATCCAATGTCACGAGAAATGCACCGTCTGGAATTTTCACGTCTGCTATTTCCCGAAGGAAGTGGTTTGTGTCACGCCAGAAGGACTCATGTGTGGGTGGTATGTCTTTGATTAAAGAATCAATATAACTGGAAATAGGTTCCGTTAAGGTTTCCGTGCCTGATATAATGGGTCTGCCAGGGTTATTCTCTTTATGAATCTTCGGCAGCATGTAAAAACGACCAGGTGCCGAATGTACCGTAATAAGTGCCTTTTTAAGCTTTGAATCAATGGCGCCTTCACGTGTGAGATCCTCTAGGGTTGTTACAATGATCTTTTTGTGCTCCGTGGCAGGGTCTAATTCGAAATTTTTGTAGAATTGTTTGTTATTTAGGTGTCGCTGGCCTTCCTCATTGTAGTCCGATCTATTCAGAACAACAATCGCGCCTCCTTTGTCTACTGGTTTATTGACGAGATCTTCACAGTTGCTCAACGTGAGTAGTACCTCTTTTTCTCTTTTTGATATGTTATTCATGCTTGGTTTGTGCACCTTGTACGCATGTATAACATCTTAATGAACCACGTCTATATAGAGATCCAGATGTCGATATCTGTTGGTGTCTTGGGTCCATTGCCGTCCGATTGCCGTCCATTGCCATCCAATCCCGTTTTGCTGTTTCTTCTTCTTTTTTCTCTGTCTCTCTTCCTTTTCTTTCTTTTTTCCTTTTTTTGCTTTTCTTCTGACCCCTTCCCTCCTGTCTCGACAGGCTATAAGAAAACACTGAACTTGTGTAAGTAGTATTATGCCCTGAAAAAGACGGGGTTCCCGTCGAAACGTCAGCACAATAAACAGTTGTTATGTGAAAGCGCATCTACTTTCATATTTATAACCTTGCGGCAACCGAAGTTATTCTTCTGCATATAAGCCTTACCACAAATGGCTGCTGCCCGCACTTTTCGCAAACAACTTACATGGAGGTTTTCGATCCACAGAGCATCGACTGCAATAGTCGGTGACTCACAACTAAAATATCTGCATCAACACTTCGATCCGGCCAGCCCCCATTCACCTGCCTTCATCTGCCAGCCTGGCGCATGCATTGGCGACATCGGAAGGCTATTGGACTTCATCCCTAAAGGTACCTCGAACCTTATTCTGCATATTGGAACTAACGACCTGGCCAATACGGATGCCCCTACAGCATTCAACCGTTACGTCGCCCTCCTTGACCGCATCCGGCATGAGAGATCAGATATTCCTATGGTGCTTGCCACGCTAGTGCTCCAAGGAGCCCCCAACCAACGACTCCGTCGACACAACTGGCGTGCGGTGAGGCGGTTAAACTTCGAGGCTCGGGAGTTTAACTTGCGACTGCTGAGTTTGTGCCATGAGAGAGAGGGCGCGTCTTCTATGTGAACCATCGCATCGACGCGCTCCCGCCGTGGACCGTACTCGCGGCCGATGGTCTGCACCCGAGCTTCGCTGGAGTGTCTCTCCTGGCCTGGAACATCTACAACCTGCTCCTCGACCTACGGCGGCCATACATCAACAACTGGCTGGAACACGCGCCACAACCGGAGGCGGGGGCGTACGAGCTTCGGGAGACGCCATCCTACTCCCAAGCACTGCGGCGTGACTCTTCCGATGCCACCTGTCGAGGCGGCAAAGGAAAGAATATGAACCCAGCAGCCCCGGAAACAGTTGCTGCCCGTTCTCCAGGCCAGCACACCCCGTCGGGACCCCCCTCACCGAGTGCACAACCGCCATCACGCTTGCCACGGCTGTCGTCGACGCCTACAAGACACACCCCGGAAACGGCGACGAAGGGTAATCTGGGCCAACAACGACGGCCAGCTGTACCCCAATCAACAGCAACGAGTGGCCAGAATCAACCACCCGCAAGAAAAAAATCAGCAGCTAACATCATCAAAGAGCAAGCAGCAACCACCAGCAGACAACAGCAGGCATCTACAAGCCAGCTCGTCACGGGAGGCACAACAGGATGGAGCTCCAACCCAAACCAGGTACGACCTCCGGGTACCTTGCGGCTCTATTCGCCGCGTCTGTGCAAAGTGACATACTGGCTGTGCAAGTGGACAAACACCGTCCGTTTCAGATGAGCTAGACCATATAACGGGTCCAAAGGGTCCAAATTTTCTTAAACTTAGAGAACTTGTTAAAAAATAAAATACGGCACGAACTTCACTTGCAAAGTCTCGAACAATATGTACTGGCGGGTACGGCTCCGAAGGAGCTGCGCTTGTCGCTAACACCATCGATGCATAACTTTGCCGAAAGGGAAATGAAACGGTGGAACGAAATTCTCGATAACGACACGGGAGCTAACTGAGTTCACCATCGAACACTGTATAAAGACTCTAAACGCACTGACAGACGAGGAGCGGTATTTAAGAAATAACTTTTCTCTTTCGGAGTGTGAAGCTAAAGAACTCGACGTATTTGAGCACAAAAAACGGAGGAAATTAATAAACTTAAGAGGAAAAAATTCGCGCGAGACAGTGGGTCACAAGCTATACCCACTGCTGCTTACAGAAAAATACCAAATCATCTCACGTTCAAAAAAATTTGCCACCACACCCCAAACAGTCAAACGTTATTAACCTTTCTGACAAAGAACTTAGCAAAGAGCAATTGAGTATACTATCACGCGGACTTACATTCTGCCCTGGCAACGGTAGGTATGATGAATTCATGCTGCTAAAAGACCTAGACAACTTCGCACGAAATATACGATTGGAGGAATATTTTTTTGATAAACCCGAAAAAGATAACGCAGTTTTTCGTGGGGTAATGGGACGGCAATCGACCCAAGACGCCAACAGAGATTGACATCTGGATCTCTATATAGACGTGGTTCAAAAAAATGTTATACAAGCGTACAAGGTGCACAAACCAAGCATGAATAACATATCAAAAAGAGAAAAAGAGGCACTACTCACGTTGAGCAACTGCGAAGATCTCGTCATTAAACCAGCAGACAAAGGATACGCGATTGTTGTTCTGAATAGATCAGACTACATTGAGGAAGGCAAGCGACAACTGAATAACAAACAATTCTACAAACACCTCGAATTTGACCCTACCACGGAGCACAAAAAGATCATTGTAACAACCCTAGAGGATCTCACACGTGAAGGCGCCATTGATTCAAAGCTTAAAAAGGCACTTATTACCGTACATTCGGCGCCTGGTCGTTTTTACATGCTGCCGAAAATTCATAAAGAGAATAACCCTGCCAGACCCATTATATCAGGCACAGGAACGTTAACGGAACCCATTTCCAGTTATATTGATTCTTTAATCACAGACATACCACCCAGACATGAGTCCTTCTTGCGTGACACAAACCACTTCCTTCGGGAAATAGCAGACGTGAAAATTCCAGACGGTGTATTTCTCGTAACATTGGATGTTAGCTCACTCTACACAAATATCCCACATGACGATGGTGTAAGGGCGCTTGTTGAATCGTATGGCACACACAACCCTGTCGCTTATTCAAGCGAAAAAGTAATTCAAATCTTCAAAAGACTTGTACTCGATTTGAACAGCTTTGTATTTAACAACCAGTACTATCTTCATATCAGCGGCACGGCAATGGGTACAAGAATGGCCCCAAACTACGCTAACATATTCATGCACCACATAGAGTCCAATTTTCTTTCATCTTGTATATCCAATCCTTACTCTATAAACGGCACCTAAATGATATATTCATAATTTGGACACATGCAGAAAACGAGCTCCTCAAATTCATGCAGGCATTCAACCAGGTACACCCCAGCATTTATTTTACACACTCCTACTCTAACACTGAAATAAACTTTCCTGATGTACTCATTCGAGTTGACGATGGTGCGTTGGTAACTAACGTATACAGAAAACCTACGGACAGGCAACAATACCTGCCCTTCAAAAGCTGCCACTCGCGACATTGCAAGATCAGCATTCCCTATTCCCAAGCACACAGATTCCGACGAATCTGCTCCCGCACCGAGGACTTCCACAAAAACAGCACACATATGCGCGAAATACTCCTTAATCAAGAATACGCGCCAGCTATCATCGACGATGCCATCAAAAAAAGCTGAAAATCTTGAACGCCAGATTCTTATCAACCACCAGAAAAACGCCGACCAACACCGCAACAAAAACTTGCTAATAACTTTCACGCGCAACCGACCGAACATAAACAAGGTCCTAAGAAAACACTTTAACATATTGGAACAGAGCGTGCGACTATCCAAAATTTTTACTTCTCCACCTTGTGTTGTATACAGACGGCCGAAAAATATAAAGGATTATTTAATAAATTCAAAGATAGATGTGAAACCTCGAATTAGGTGTCACCCTTGCGGAAAAAGCAGATGCAAGGTATGCAAACACATGCAGACAACGACAGTGGCGAAAAGCACCCACTCGGATTTTAAGCACAGGATAAGAGGTGCACTAGACTGTGACTCAGACAACGTCATATACCTCCTGGAATGTGGGGTATGTAACAAGCAATACGGGGGCCAGACAGACACTCCGTTTTGAATTATGTTCAACAACCATCGGGCACATGTACGATCTCTGCCAGGCCTTCCACTTTCAAAACACTGCTTATTAAAAGACCACAGCTTTGATGACATCAGGGTTACACCACTAAAAACAACTTTCGAACAATCAGAGAACGGGAACAACGGGAATCTTATTTTATCTACAAATTTAACATGATAAAATACGGAATAAATGAACACCCAGGCACTCTGTCAGCGTTACGACCACTAAAAGACGCAAACGCTTCTCTCTAATCAGTCCGGTTTCATTACGACAATAAAATTACCCGCTAACAAAGCTTTTGGCCTATTCATCTGACAACATAGAAATGATTTGCCTCATCAAGCACAGCCGGAACGCACAGATAAGTGGTCCCGGATGTCGTACGGTTTCCCCCCTCCCTGTTTCTTTTCTTTCTTTTTTTTTCTTCTTCTTTAAGTTTAACGCACATTATGTTCCTTCACTGACAAGGAGCTGACAGCTAGGTGGTTTCGTTTACTTTTTCATACATGCGCGCATGTCTTCCCAGTGAGCCGCAACTGTGTGGTGACTGTCCCGGATGTCGTACAGTCTCTCCCCCCCCCCCCTGTGTGCTTTTTTTTTCCTTCTCTAATTTTTAACGCACATTCTGTTCCTTCACTGACAAGGAGCCTTTGCATATACTGAATGTCGATGGCGGTGCCTCAATCACCGGCTTGTTCATTCTTCCCGACGCCACCAGCACGCACTCGAAGCACTGAAGCCCTCCCCATTAACTTGTGCTAAACTTCAAAGAGGAACGAGCCGCCAGCGGACTGCACGGAAAGGTGAAATAGAAGAACGGCGGCTCACTGCCCACTTGGGGAAGAGGGGGTGCGGGGGAGGTATTGTTGGCAATGTTGACATTGCTCATCTACCTCTGCCCTACTCTGTTGAGATGCTGCCCCTTTCTAATTACGCCGTGTCGGTCTTGCTTCTTCTCCTAGATTTTCTATATTTTATTTGATGTTTGTCCTCCCGTTTCACTGTTTCTTTTTTTCTCTCTCTCTCTTTCTTTTCTTTCTTTTTTTCCTTTTTTACTTTTTTTTACCCCTTTCCTCGTGTCTCGACAGGCTATAAGAAGACACGAAACATGTGTAAATAGTAATGCCTTGAAAAAGACGGGGTTCCCGTCGAAACGTCGGCACAATAAACAGTTGTTATGTGAAAGCGCATCTACTTTCATATTTATAGCCTTGCGGCAACCAAAGTTATTCTTCTGCATATATATATGAATTCAAACGTGGGAGCGTCAGTCAGCCTCACCTGTTATAACTACGGCGAGTGTGGAACACTCTTTCTTTTCTGTTTTGCGGGGTCTCATTAGGATGTGGAAGCTGATCACCTAAGGCATCTATTCTGCCAGAACGTGACTCTTGCCATAAATGAAGGGAAGTTTGAATTTAAGGACTTGTTTTCATTGTTCGACAATCTATTGATGCGAATGAAGAGAGAATACTGCGGGGAAAAGCAAAGTGGGTGTAATATTTTAATGAAAGTAATTGTAATGTGAGTGCGGAGAAAGAAAGGTGGACGAAAAGATAACTTGCCACTGATAGGATGTATATCTGCGACCTTCGAGTGTGCTGTGCCACTTTAGCTTTCATGGTGGTGATCCCCTCGTCCACTTTATAGAGTATATATGTGCATCTATTTGGGGGAACGTCGGTCAGTGCCACCTGTTGCCGCCACGGTGAGTGTGGAACACTCTTCCTGGCCATTTTGGCGTCATGTAGTACGTGATCTTGCTACGGGATGGCAGCTGACCATGGAATTATTGTCTGTTAGTTCTCTTTATTATTACCACTAACAAAGAAAGAAGACATTACATTTACACTTCCCTTTATTTATTCTCGTTCTGGCAGTCTTCGTGTCTTGAGATGCTATGCGAGAGATAGCTGAAAAGCTAGAATCTCGTAATAATAACACGTACTACATGCCACCATAGAGGCAAGAAAGAGTGTCGTACACTTGCCAACAAGGCAACAGGGGGTGCTGAATGACGCTCTCACGTTCAAGTGTGCATTTACATATACCCTAGTTTATGTGGGGATGACCACCACGGTATAGTTCAGTGGTAGAGTATTGGATGTGTTATTTGAAGGTCCCAAGTTTGAATCTTGCTTGTGGTAAGTCATAATTTCGTCCACTTTCATTTCATGACAATTGCATTGCAATTACTGCCGCGAACATTTCCTATACTTTCGTTGGCCATAAATTCACACTTTGTTAACGTGGTCTTCGAATTTCACTACATAAATGAGTCTGAAAACTCCAAACTTTCAGTTTGCCTCTACTCATTCTGTTAGATTCTGCCGGCGTGTTGTGTGATTCTGCTTAATAAATCAGTCTCAAACCTCATAAATCAATCTCAAACCTGATATCTTTAAGTGTGTCTTTCCTGATTTGGCCAGTGAATATAACCCTTGTGAGCTTTGGGTTCTGTCGAAGTTGGTAGCATTGCGGAAGCCGTTGTTTCAAGGTATTAGCAACCTCATAACCTAGAAGTGTCGCTCTTTTTTTTCCAGATGAAGAATGCGAAAAAGACTACGGATTTTCCAAAAGTGGCACAGAGAATGTGTAAGTACGTGGGCGAATGGGAGGTGCATGAGTTTGAAAAAAAAAACAGGTGGGCCTCCTGTACAGTACTGTATATTGTGTAAGCATGTTATGTCGACTAACAGAGAGCTTTGTAAGGGATCATACGCGCCATATTCCCACTTACAGCAACGCTCGCGAGGTTAAAAACCACCAACTATGACACCCACCTCCATGTACTTATCCATATATATATCATAGATCCTGTGGGTTGCAAACTGTTTGCTGTACAGGGTCGGTGCTGCCAAAACCTCAAAGGGCACACTAACTATATGGCGGCATTGTACAACGTGTAAGCTCTCCATAGCGTCAAAGTTCTTGGCTTATCTCTAGGGTGGTTGAAGAGAGCAGAAGGCAAGTTCTCGTGTAGGTACTGTGAACCGTCATAACGCCTGTCACACCCGTCCGAATTTTGGAACAATCCTGTTTACTTTGGTTTATATATTTATTCAGAAATTCGCTGCTTTGCAAAAGGCATGTAAGCGGGGGGTTACAGCGTATAAAAAAGCAATTTGTTATTAGAGCACACTTTGCCACAATTAAAGTGATGCTACTGTGCTATGATGTGAACAAAAAAAATAAGCATATAGGCTCGTTCTAGTCCGGTTTTCTTGAACTTCAAGGGGGTGATCTCATCTTTTGGCCAGATGATGTGGTGGCCTAAAGAACTTGTATTTGTTAATGACCGTCTTTTTGTGGTATATCTGAAGAAACTATTTCAAGCGCAATCTTCTCCTGCGATAAGAAAGCGCGTTCCATCCTTGGACGTTTCTCATTTCAATAAGATCTGGCATCGCTTATACCGCCTTAGAACGAGCCTTGCAACTTTGTTGTGTAGTCTCTCATTGAGAATAATGAGACTTTTGTTGTAGGTCTTACAAACAACACGCTTACTCCGAAACCAGGCGCACTCATATTCAGTACTACGCTGAAGAATTCCCATTCAGAGACATCATAATTACCAATTTCGAGGATTTTTTTCTGCAAACATTGACAAAACTCCCAGCATATTTTCCTGTACAACAGTACTAATTCCCGCCCCCATCCACGCAGACGCACACACTATTATTACACGTGTCTCGCGTGCTGGCGGCTTTTGAAATCATGGCTATCCCCTCCCCTACCACAGAATAAAAGCATACCTCATTAATTGATATAGTGTTACTACGTTTCACATTGTGGGCTTCAAGTATAACACTAATAGTTATCTCTAAATCACTCCGCTTAAATATCAGAAACAGATCTCAAAGGCTGTGCTTGCGTGGTGCGTGCGCCAGGACCAATCACAGCAGATGAAGGCGCGCTGTGACCGCTGATTATTGTTCGTTATAAAAGAATTTAACCATTTACGAAATTCCCTGTGACAGCACGAATATTTTCTTTCCCTCTTTGGCTCAAAATTAGAAGCGAAAATTCGCCCGCAAAGTGAAAATTTCTTGCACGGTACATCACTGAATTCGGGAGACCCAATGAAATATAAGCAGTTATTTTTAAAGCAGCACGAGAGTGTCTAAAATTTTGCCAAATGAAATTAGGCCGTTGGCGGCTTTCGCAACCACGGTATGCACATTCGCATTCCAAGAACAGTCGCTCGCAAAGGTTAGACCAAGGTACTTCTAAAATGGTTGCTGATGAATGACGTCACTGTTCAGAAAATAACGCATTACATTTATTTTTTCTAGTAAAGACACATGAACACCTTTTTTAACGTTAAGTCGCATGTTTCACTTCTCAAACTATTTCATAATTCTGGTCAGGTCAGCCTGCAATTTATTGTGGTCCTTTTCGTTTTTTTTTCTGTATACGACAGAGTCGCTGGCCTACAAGCGTACTTGAGAGGGTCGTAAAGGTTCAGCAATGCCAAATAAAGTGAAGAAATTAGTTTAGGCCCACGTTTCACTTAGTTAATCACATACATCTTCAGCTATGGCATTCTGTAAATGTCCAAATTTGTATTTTGTCATTACATACGACTTCGTATGACATTTGTGGAGGTAATACTACCTCTTGAAAGGTCTCCTGAATTTCGTGGCATACACGCGCGTCTCAATAATTTGCCACAGTTAGTAAAGAAGAACTTTATTGGCTTGTTGGTGCTTGCTGTAAACGGTAATGCAGTGTGACAAGCAGCAACGGGCTCACAGAACCACTCATCGAATGTGCTACCAACAGTTTTATTGAAAACTTGGTGACACACAGGATGTATGTTCCAACTATGCTAAAGTGAAGTTTGTATATTGAGGTACAATTACTATGAAACCCTGTACCAATGTCTAATCGGTAATAAAAATTACACCATCTGCCGCTTAGAGAAAGCATGCTTAAACTGGTGGTGGCATTCACGCTGACGATAATTGCAGCGTTTCGCAGGCAAAAAAGCTGGGAAGGAGTAAAGGACGCAGTGATGGCCATGGGTCATGTGTCCCCGTTGTATGTATGCAGTAGTAGTTGCAGCTGGTAGCCACCTCTCGTTTAGTCCTTGTAATCCCCACTGGTTGGCGGTACTATTCTATAATGAATATATGATTAAAAACGTTAATTTGAGTGCAATCTACACAATCACGCACAACACACCGCGACATCAAAAACACGTGACTGGGTGTGTCTGTGCTTGAATATGTAGTGTGTTTGCGCTAAAATTAGTTTTTTTGAAATGTTATACCAACTAGCCCAACAACAAGTTTTTTTACAATATATGACGAAAAGGTGTGAGATGGTGGAGCTTGCAGAGACACAGACAGACAGACAGACAGACAGACAGACAGACAGACAGACAGACAGACAGACAGACAGACAGACAGACGGACGGACGGACGGACGGACGGACAGACAGACAGACAGACAGAAACAACTGGTTTATTTATTTATTTATTTATTTATTAGAATACCCTCAGGGCCCGTAGGGCATTACAGAGGGGGTGGGTACAACATTTATAACACACAAGAAAAAAAAGACAAAATAAAGAAACAAGTGTCAGGTGCGCAAATCAGGAAGGCAACATAAGTCAACTAAAAATGTATAAGAATTCAAGCACATACAAGACAAAGATAGATAATGGAAACTGCGTATAGTTACAAGCATTGCTGAGAAATTGCAGTCTTGAATAACAAAGGGTCTGTTATTGTTACAACGGAAGAGGGAAGGTGGTTCCAATCGGCGGCTGTTTTCGGTAAGAAGGCTGCTGAAAAGAATTTGGTGCGGCAAAACGGAATGACAACCTTATGCTGGTGATCAATGCGCGATGAGTGGTATGACGGTTGTGAAATGAGGTCTCGCTTCATTGATGGATTGTGAAAAAATATCTTAAGAAAAAATGCAGTCGTGCCAGTTTCCTCCGGACAGTTAAATTGGGTAGGTCAAGGTTAGATTTCATTTCTGATATGCTAGCAGTACGGGAATAATTAGAACAAATGAACCGAACTGAGCGGTTCTGAACAGATTCTTTCTGAACAACCACTTTTGAGCAGCGGCCGTAGGATTCGGACGTCTACTAAGAATCTGTTCTCTCCGCTACAGGCCGGTGCAGTCCAGGTGTCCCAGCCGAGCAGCTTTCTCCCGTGTGCAACCACGCTCGTGTCAACACGAGCCAACCTCCTGTGCCTCCCCTGTGCCTGACTGCGCCGGCGCTACGTGGCTTCCAGAAGTGGCTCTCGGCGCCTGCGCTACGTGGCTACTGGAAGATCGACATCGACTCGCTATCATCGTCTTGTACGACCTTGAGCGACCTGTCATTCGCACGTGGAGCGCTACGGCGCGTGGTCACCCCTGCGCCTGCGCTGGCCTCATCGGAGGTTATATAAGGAAGTCCCCAGTGCACCCGAACCACTTTTGAGCAGCGGCCGTAGGATTCGGACGTCTACTAAGAATCTGTTCTCTCCGCTACAGGCCGGTGCAGTCCAGGTGTCCCAGCCGAGCAGCTTTCTCCCGTGTGCAACCACGCTCGTGTCAACACGAGCCAACCTCCTGTGCCTTCCCTGTGCCTGACTGCGCCGGCGCTACGTGGCTTCCAGAAGTGGCTCTCGGCGCCTGCGCTACGTGGCTACTGGAAGATCGACATCGACTCGCTATCATCGTCTTGTACGACCTTGAGCGACCTGTCATTCGCACGTGGAGCGCTACGGCGCGTGGTCACCCCTGCGCCTGCGCTGGCCTCATCGGAGGTTATATAAGGAAGTCCCCAGTGCACCCGAACCACTTTTGAGCAGCGGCCGTAGGATTCGGACGTCTACTAAGAATCTGTTCTCTCCGCTACAGGCCGGTGCAGTCCAGGTGTCCCAGCCGAGCAGCTTTCTCCCGTGTGCAACCACGCTCGTGTCAACACGAGCCAACCTCCTGGGCCTCTCCTGTGCCTGACTGCGCCGGCGCTACGTGGCTTCCAGAAGTGGCTCTCGGCGCCTGCGCTACGTGGCTACTGGAAGATCGACATCGACTCGCTATCATCGTCTTGTACGACCTTGAGCGACCTGTCATTCGCACGTGGAGCGCTACGGCGCGTGGTCACCCCTGCGCCTGCGCTGGCCTCATCGGAGGTTATATAAGGAAGTCCCCAGTGCACCCGAACCACTTTTGAGCAGCGGCCGTAGGATTCGGACGTCTACTAAGAATCTGTTCTCTCCGCTACAGGTTGGTTCTTGTACTATTACCCCCGCTCGTGTTGCATACTCACATACGGCTGCTGCTCATAAGTGTTGCCTTCTGGTTTTGCTTGCACACTATGCCTACTAACACCGAACTTGCTAAGAAAATCGAGCACCTTGAGTCCCTGCTTCATGCTAAACTTGACAATCTTGTTGATGATCTTGTGTCTAAAATATCGAAAAAATTAGAAGATCAGGGACTAGGCAATCTTTCTGCACTTGCCGATAGTGTTCGTTTCATCAATGACCAATATGATTCAGTGCGCAAATCTGTAGATGAGCTGGTGCAGTCAAACAAAACACTGAGGGCAGAAAATGACGAGTTAACCAAAAAGATTGCAGATATGGAGCAATACAGTAGGCTCAATAACATTGAAATCAAAGGTGTTCCATGTACACAAGGCGAGGACTGTGCTGTGATTTGAAAACCATTGGACAAGTGATTGAATGTCCTATTTCATCGACAGATATTGATGCAGTTCATCGCGTCGCCAGTAAAACAGCTGATAAGTGCATCATCGCGCGCTTTTGTTCACGCGAGAAGAAAAACGAGTTCCTTCGCAAAGCGCGTAAGGCACGACTGCGTGCTTCCCAGTTAGGACTATCCGGAAGTAATGACAATCCAGTCTTTGTCAATGAACATCTTACCATTGCCAATAAAAAGCTGTTTAGTAAAGCGCTTGTTCTAAAAAAGGAAAGGAAATGGCGGTTCCTCTGGACAGAGAATTGTCATATCAAGGCCCGCAAGACAGAGGACAGCAGGGTATTTTGGATTAATACGGAATCTGATCTCAACTTATTCACGTGACGTTGAAAAATTCGGTTCGCTTTTCCCACCTCATAGCTTTCGTCGTGTATCATCATGTCATTGCTTCCTTTCGAGGAAACTAAATCCCTCCTTGCTAATTCTACTTGTTCATTGCTGCACATCAATGCGCGTAGTTTGCCAAAAAACTACGATAACATTATTGGATTCACTGACTTACTCTGTCATTCCTTTTCATTTTTATGTATTACGGAAACATGGCTAGGATCTTGTGATGGCAATCTGTACGGATTTCGATCGTTTAACTCTGAATATTGTCACCGCGATTCGGGTCGCTACGGCGGATCGGCCATATTTATATCGCCCGAGATAAAGTACAAGCGCAGGACAGACCTATCTTTGAATATTCCGAACTGTGAATCTGTATGGATCGAGGCTGCCTTGCCCTCCTCTGTTAATCTAAATAAAGTGATCATTGCATGCATTTACCGTTCTCCATCTTCATCTATTCCGCATTTTCTACATAATTTAGCTGCTGTACTCGACATTATCACCGCAGAAAATAAGCAAGTTGTTTTGGTTGGTGATATCAACATTAACCTAATGGATACAGATAACAGCACCACCATAGCATATAGTGATTGTTTTCTTGGCTTCGGGCTTGAATCCTTAATTTCATCCCCTACTCGATTTTCACCCACTGGAACAAGCACACTCATTGACCACGTATTAAGCAATTTTTCGCCAACCCCTAGCGCAGGAGTCATTGACGTGTGCATCACTGATCATCATCCTGTCTTTGTAACTTTCGCCGTAAATCTACCTCGCCTTAACACGTGCCATTTCACGTCAACCTTCGATCAGGAAAACTTTATCAAGGCAATTAAAGGCTCTGAGTGGTCTTCCATTAGCACCTTAGAAAATCCTGAAGAAGCACTAGGCAACTTCTGCTCCCTATTTCTTAAAGCTGTGCATGCAAACACTAAAACTGTTAAATGCAAGAAAGTATATAGGTTTCAACGTAATCCCTGGCTAACTCAAGGCTTGTTAACTAGTATGCGGAAAAAAGATAATCTCTACAGGAAAACAAAAAAACAGCCATTTAATGTGAATTTGAGACTTAGGTATAAAAATTATAGTAAGATGTTGAATAAACTGCTGAAAAAATCAAAACGACTTTATTACGAAAAAGAATTCTGTAAAGCAAGAAATGACCCAAAGAAAAAATGGAAACTTTTCAATGACTTCTTAAACAGACCTCAGGTTAGTAATGTCATTGATAAAATTAGGTATAAACAGCAAATCTGTACTGAGTCCTCTGACATAGCTGAGTCTTTTAGTGATTACTTTTATGAAGTATACAATGATAGGCCCAAAGTATCCTCGTACACCCTTACCCGCTGTATCCATTCATTCTTTCTATTTCCTGTTACCATTGACGAAGTCTATTCTACAATCCTGAGTCTAAAAAACTGTAGCGCTGGACTAGACAATGTATCGGCGTTTCATTTAAAACTTGCTGCTCCAGACATCTCAGAAGTCCTAAGCAATATAATTAATGTCATTTTCAAACAAGGTATATTTCCGAGCTCACTGAAAAAAGCCAAGTTAATCCCAGTATACAAAAAAGGTGATACGACAGATGTCCGTAACTACCGCCCTATTTCTATTTTGTCTTCCATCAGCAAACTTATTGAAAAATTATTTGTGAAACGTATTAATAAGTACCTCAATAAATTTAGTCTGCTAAAGCCTTGTCAATTTGGTTTCCGGGCTGGTAGTTCTACGAATTTAGCATTGCTATCATTAACCGATTTCTTGAAAACGTCCATCGACAACGGTAATTTCACAGGGTCTGTATTTCTTGATTTCACGAAAGCCTTTGATACTATTAGTCATAATATTTTATTTAGCAAATTAGAGTCCTTGGGTATCACTGGCCCATCCTTGACCTTCATAAAAAACTACCTTCTTGATCGTGAACAATCAGTCTGCATTGGGGTCGTTTATTCTAATGTTAAAATAATTAATCAAGGGGTCCCACAGGGTTCTATTCTTGGACCCTTACTGTTTTGTATCTATATTATAGATTTGCCTGACTGCCTTGGAGATTCTAAAGTTATTCTTTACGCTGATGATACGACCATTTCCATCTCGCATCAATCATTACCTACTCTGATCAATATGTTGAACAAGGAACTGACTAATGTCGTTGAATGGTGTCGCTTAAACAACTTAATTTTAAACCCGCTCAAAACTCAATTCATGGTTTTTAAAACATCGCAAAAAATGCTACCTTTCATTCCACAAGTGTTCATTGACAATCATTTCATTCCTGCGTCTAACTGTGTGTGTTTTCTGGGCATAAAATTGGACCCTCATTTAAAGTTCACCAATCATATTCTTTACGTTAAACAAAAAACAGCATTTGGTATAAGATCACTCATCAAATCTCGTCCTTTTTTTTTTCACTTGAAGCCTTATTGTCTTTATACTTTGCCTTCATACATAGTCACATCACCTATGGCATTACATCATGGGGAAATACATATAACATTCATATTTCGTCTGTACAGCACATTCAGAATCAGGCCATGCGCATTATTACCAACAGTTCATCTTATTCTAATGCTACCCCACTCTTTCAGGCTAACTGTATTCTTACTGTGTCTGGCTTATTTAAATTTCACTTAATCACATTGTTATATAAACAACTTAACAAACAGCTTGTGTTTGATTTAATCGATGCTTGTTTACTCACTAACACCAATAGCACTAGATTCGCCCACAGTCACAACTTCCTTTTACCTAAATGTAACACCAATTATGGCAAAATGACGTCCGCCTTCGCGGTCATCAAATTGTGGAATAACCTGCCCTATACACTAAAATCATCATCATCTTTTCATGCATTCAAACGTCATCTTAAAAACTTCATCTTGCATAACTAGGTTGACAACGATGATTACTAACGATTCTTGGTATCCGGGCATGAAATGGGAAAGTCTTTGCAAATTTACGTTATTGCTTTTTGGCGTGATTATGTTTTACTTATATAATCTTATTAATATTGTTCTTGTGTCGCATTCTGACTGCCTGTTTTGTTTACTTGATGTTATTTTATGTAAGTTCACTGTTTATTTTTCTTTGTGTTACGTATTTTACGTGCTGTTTTAATTAATCATTTTATTGTTATATTTAACCGAGGGTCCCCCTGCAGTCACTTGACTTTGGGACCCTCGTCTGCATACTTACACTCTACGAATTTTGTATTTTGAATGATTGAATAAACTGAACTGAATAAACTGAACTGAATAACGTGTTAATTAAATTTTGCTGCACGGGATCCCATATAGCGGACGCGTACTCAAGCTTTGGGCGAATTAGTGATCGGTATAATAGAATTTACCAGTGTTCCTTGTAAAATGTTAGAACATATAATTTACTCCAACCTTGTCTCAGTCCTAGAATCAAATTCTTTTTTTACTTTTTTGTTAGGTTTTGGTTGAACCAAAATCATCCAGGAACGTGTATCTTTTACCCTGAAACTTTCAGCACATTATTGTTAGTACGCGTTAACGTATCATCTTTTAAAGATATGCCAGACTTGCACGCTTCAGGGCAGCACAGCGTCACAAAGTTTGGTTATGAATTTAGCTCCAAGGCCTTGCACCCATCCAACATTGAGCGGCAGAATGTCAAGCTTGTTCTAAATGTTTTCAGTTCATTTGTGGTAGAGGCTCTAAAAAATGGCATCATATTCACGGAGTGAATGATGGGGAGTGGAGTGAACCATTCGTCCGTCCATTCGTTCTCGCTTCCGTCCGTTCCTGCGTACGTCTGTGTAACCGTTCATGCGTCCATCCACCCGTTCGTGCGTGCGTCTGTTCGTGCGTCTGTCCCTGCGGTCGTTAATGCATCCACGCCTGCGTCCATTCATGCATCCATCCATGCATCTGTCTGTTTGTCCGTTCGTCGATCTATTCAGCACTCCAAGTACCACCATCTCGCATCTTTTCATCACATATTCGCCATATAGAAGCACCGCCATCCAACGGACTTTTCAAGGACTAAACGGGAGGTGGCACATGCACACTTTCTTACGGCTTGCGCTTCGGGTTTACTTCCCACCTTTAACCACCTCGAGTTCATGGTATATACTAGTTCACTGTATTTATGGCTATGCGGCCCAACGCTCGCTAAACCTTTCTACGTTATACTCGCTGGGTTACACCCAGCGAGTATAACGTAGCAACCCTTTCTTGTCCAATCGTGCTCAATGTACATGCCAATAGCTGCTAGTGGGGATTGCAGCGTGCGCGTTACCTAAAGGCCGAATGCTCCTGTCTCTCTTCCCCTTTAGCAGTCATTAACATGTGCATTGAGCACTATCTTTTATTGTTCAACAACGCACAGAAGAAATATCTCATCGGAACCACCTTGAAGGTCAAAATCGTAAGGACCGCTATTTCGGGTATGTGCCACTGGTGGTTACGTATTACGAGAGACGCAAAAGCCACGCCATAAGGAGCTTCGCCCCTAAAATGCGTGGAGCCAAGCTCCATTCGAACTACGCCGCAGGGACAGCGCACTTCATTGACCTAGTTTTGAAGTGGTGGCATGTGCTCAACGTGAAAAGCCCCGCCAAGGGCCGTCGCCTAAAATATTCTCTCCAGGAGCCAGTCAGAAGTTTGACTGGCAAGCAGATAGAATTTCTTAATAATTTTCTGGATTGGTTGGACACATGGCAAGACATCAAGATGAATACAGGTGCACTATCTACGGAAACGCACTCAGGATTGCGGTTGACTTGTTATGCGCTTGTAGGGTTGTGCCATCACTGCCTTGAAGAATTGAATTTCGACTACGTGTTGCTGGGCAAATTTCAAATAGACAGTCTTGAGGAAATTTTCGCACAGTACCGGCGGCTGTCAGGCACAAATTATCACCTCTCAATACAGAGAGTGTTCGAGTCGGAGAAAAAACTGAGGCTGCAGGACAGTTTGATATTTCCAGATATGCAAGAATTACAGAAGCCATGTGTTGTGCCATTAGACAGGACTCAGTTGACAGAGGAGTACAGTATTAAGATATCAAACCATGACACAACAAATAAGGGGTCAATTTTGCCAGTAATCACGTACATGGCTGGCTTTTGCGCCCAGGCTGCGTTAAGAAAGCTGCATTGTGAGTATTGTGCCGAGAATATTACAACCTAGGACCCGGAAATTCAGCTTGAGAGCAATCAGTTAATTGAAAACTTTTCAAAGCACTCTGAAGTTTCCCAAGCCAGCTGTCATTAATGCAGTCTTGCATGCCCATATTTTACTTGAACAGCTTACAAAAAAAAGAGAACGCAACGCGTTTTCATGCAACGCCTACTCAAAGAGGGCTTCTTGTGGCTGTCACAAGACACTTTTGTGAAAATGAATATTTCGATGTCTGTTTCAACGGCCATCACCCAGACATCGATTTAAATAACATACTTGTGGCAGCAGCGAACACTATCCTCATTAACTATGTGTCTATGAAGACAGAAATTCTGAAGAGCACAAAAGCGCAGGCACAAGGAGAAAAGTGCAGAAATTCAGAAAAGGAGTATTACCAGCTTCGGCGCATCTTCTGGAACAGTGCGTTTTGTGTGTGTGTGTGCATGTCTGTGTTGTGTATGTGTCTGAATAAAACATAAAGAATAAATAAAGTTTATTTCATTTATTTCATAAACTCAATGCGCCATCAAACGTTTTTGCTCGATACATCGGTCAAACGTTGTATAGCGTAAATTATTTTTAAGTGGAATAATAAATTGTGGCGTACAGACAAATCGTAAAAAGCGCTAAAGCGTAATGAATTCCTAAAACTAACGCCAATCGCTACGCTAAAGGCGAAATTAAGTTGTCGCACACGCAGAAAAGGCCCCGCGAACGCTTCATCTTCTCACGGGAGACGTTGGTGGCAATGCCTTCAGCCTCCCGTGCTCTCACTCACTCGGTCAAGATGCGTGACGTCACGGCCGCAGTGAGTGAGCCTGAATTTTTTTTCTAGGTGGCGTTGGTAGGGTAGGAGATAGAGGAGACGCGCATGTGCAAGGGTGGGTTCCCCGACGTGGGAAGGGATGCCTTTTGGAGAGAGAGAGAGAGAGCGTGCGTAGGCTACACTGCCTGCGTCGGCGATGCGACGTCAGGGACGCGCATGCCTAGTAGGCGTAGACGCCGTTGGGAAGCATTGCTATAGAAAAGAGGGGAAGAGCGAAGGTACGCTACGTGCCTCCGTCGGCGTTTCAAGGTGAGAGAAGGAGTGTACAGGAAAACAGAGGGGAAGGTGTGCGTATGGGCAGTAAGGGTGGTCACGCCAGACACCGGATTGAGCTCGACTATCAGACACTTAACGTCTAAAAATATCAGGGGTTTTACATGCCGAAACCACCGCAGAATTCAGAGAGAGGCCGTAGTGGAGGGCTTAGGAAATTTTTAGTAGCACCGACACGCCCATTCAGCGTTGGCGGCGGCGTTGGCGACCCCACTGCGCATGTTCCCGTCTTGCGTCTGGCGCAGCATGATCGCGTTATGTGCCCACTGTCGTTGCTCCCCCCCTTTTTTTCTCGCTTAGCAAGGCTGACGAAGGCAGCATCTGCTAGTACAAACAAACTGGTCACACTGAACAACCGTACACTGGCCACCCCGTAGGCACTGAAGCGCATATTTGCATTTCAATCAAGGGCGTCTTTACTTGGATTTTGCTTGACGTGACGCTTTGCTTGACTGGAATAGATGCGATGGCAGCAAACTACCTTTAACCAGTAGTGGGGCACAACCCAACAGCGTACCATTACTCGTTGAAGGCAATATTACTCCTTCATTCAATAAAAGATTATTAAAAACAAAATTACAATTAGGCATTCCCTAACCATACCCAATCACGCAACATTCGCGCGATACTCTTCCAACCACACTGCGGCACATTTACTCGAATTTTCCCCATGGAAAATGTGAGAAGTTTTTTATGCGAATGCATTTTTAGTGAGGCTATGTCAGGCAACCGGTGTTGTCTGCGGCGACTGCTTACCGGCAGGTACGTGTTATCTCTTTGCTCTCACACCCTCTCTCAATGCAACAGCTGGAGGTGCGCGCGCTTATTATCACCCCTAACAACCGCCGCATATGGTACGAGAGAGTGTAGGATAGGGTAGATGCATTGCTTTGTCACTCCTTCTCTCAACTTTCTCTCTCTCTCTTTCTTGCGCACCATTCTCCCGTCCACTCGCGCCTCACTCTTCACCGTTCACTGACGGGATGCCTCAGAAGAACACCTGGAAATGTGTGATGCCGCTGTGAAACGCCAAAACCGAGCCGATATATTCCGGCTGCGTTGGCTGCATTTCCGGTGGAGGCGGAAACGTTGTAGGCCCGTGTGCTCAGATTTGGCTGCACGTTAAAGAACCCCAAGTGGTCGAAATTTACGGAGCCCTCCTCTATGGCGTCTCTCATAATCATATGGTGGTTTCGGGACGTTAAACCCCTCATATCTATCAACACTAAGTCGATCATTCTTGCGCCCTACTTTTCCGTCCTCTCGCTCCTCACCCTCGACCGTTCGCTGGCTGGGCACCCCTCAAGGCGATGGCAGAAATCGGTGAAGGCCAATGTTTGACGGCACCGGTACGCTCTCTCGGTGCAAGAAATGCATTCGCATTTCCTCACGATTCACTTTGGGGAGAAGGGGCATTTTGAAATGCGAAGCATTTCTCACCTAACTTCGGTGACCTTGAGCGTATCTATCTATCTATCTATCTATCTATCTATCTATCTATCTATCTATCTATCTATCTATCTACCTATCTATCTATCTATCTATCTATCTAGTCATCTATCTGTCTGTCTATCTATCTGTCTGTCTATCTATCTATCTATCTATCTAGCCGCCTATGACTTTTAGCTCTGCTGGCCGTTTGGATAATAGTATTAATACCAAACTGCGTATGGCATAACATGACTGTATTTCGAGCATATTTGACTAGTCATAACATAAAAATTATGTTAAGGTCATGAATGTCAGGATTTACATTTCATGGTCTTGCTGCTCTTGTGGTGGTCTTGTTTACATGACATGTTGCAAAACTGGTGTGATATGACATGATTGCATGGCGAACACAAGCGACAAACACCAACGTGGAAATCTTTACATGCATGTCATGTAAGTCATGAGTCATGACTACACGCCACGCTCATGATGCACTCTCAGCTGTCTCACTACCTTCACATATACCAAATTTGGCGTTACGTGATGCGAATGGATGACGAAGGTATGTGATTCGTGCAAACATGATAATCATGAGGTGCGAGTCATGTGACATTATGACTACAAGCCACACTCATGATGCCCTCGCAGCTGTTTCGCTAGCCTCATATAAACCAAAGTTGGTATTACGGGACGTGAATGGACGACAAAGGGATTTGACTGGTGCAAACATGATAACCATGTGATGAGTGTCATGTAACAAAAACACTACGTGCTGCGCTCATGATGCGCTCGTGGCCGTCTCGCTAGGTTAACATGTACCATACTCAGTAATACGTGACTTGAGCGGGCGATATAAGTAAATGACATGTCCAAACTTGGTACTCATAACATGCATGTCATGTAACACCATGACTACATGTCGCACTCCTGATGTGCTCGGGGCCGTATCGCCAGATAATTAGGCCGAATTCGGTTACGTCACGTGAAGGAATGACGAAGGTATGTGACTGGTGCAAACATAATCCTGAGATGCGCGTTATGTAAGAGCATGCCTACATGCCACACTCAAGGAGCCAATACACTTAGACGTCACCCGGTGCGCGTGTGCTCCAGCGTTCGTTTCGTCGCGTCTTGCCGGCGGTGCCACGCCAAGCGCTGATCTGCCTGGCATTTACTCGCAGGCATGCGCCGCAATGCGTTGCTTTGTTGCATGCGCCTTTGAGGACGCCCGGTGTCTCTTCGTCACGAAGCTAGGCAGAGAGAGAGAGAGAGAGAATAAACATTTAATAATAAGAAATGCACACTTAGCCTTCGTTGGGTGGGGCCCTCAGTCCAGGGCCCCATTGCCTTGCGCGACCCTGCGAACCCGCTGGACCAGCTGCTGCTGTTCCTGCCGGCGTAAGCTGAGCAGTGCAGACTCCCAAGAGGAAGGGGTAGATTGGGAATGGGAGGAACGCCCAGTGGGGCAAAGCATTCCCACGTGGAGTGGTACACCGTCGGTACGGATCCACAGAAGGGGCAGTAGGAGGGGTAGAGTGTCGGATGAAAGTGATTTAGCATATAAAGGCAAGGGAATAAATTGGTCTGTAGTTGCCGCCATGTGACAGCATCTGCTCTGTTAAGTAAGGATGAGTGGGTGGATACGTATAACGGCTCTGTCGGTAGTACTCAAGCGTAGCGTTGTAGTTTAGTGGTTTTGTCGATGCGTCGTCTGCATTGGACAGCTTTTCTAATGGAGCCAGGCCGTTCAGCTCTCCGGCAACTGCATGAACGCGTTCATTACCATGGAGAGAGGCGTGTCCAGAAGTCCAGACGATACGCACAGGACGTAATGCGGACGGTGAGACAGAAGAGAGGATATTGTGTATATGTGAACCACACGTCCTTAAGCGAAAGCATGGCAAGCAGCTTGTGAATCTGGTACAATAGTGACAGGGGAGTCATGTGACAGTGTCGTAGCGTGAACAATTGCCAGAGCGAGAGCTCCCTCCTCTGCCAAACCACTGCCTGTGGTGCAAAATGTGGCAGACGCCACAAGGGCGTCTGTGTCATCTGTCACGGCTAAACACATGGCTGACTTCTCTGGGTAGCGTGCTGCATCAGTGTAAAGTACTTGTAAGTCCGAGGTACTATCACCAAAGACGCGTGTTATAGCCTGAACTCGGGCACGTCGATGACCGGCAAGGTGGGAGGGATTCATATTGCGTGGAATCGGAGGCACTTTGATGAATGCGCGGACGCTAGAAGCAAGTTTATGTCGCGGTACTTGTGCGGGTTTTTCGGGAATCGGGTAGCCAAGACGAGACAGAATGGCTCAGTCCTGACGCGTTTGCCTAAACCGTTAGAGCTGAGTGTTGTGCTGTGCCTCAATGACATCGGTTGCGGTGTTGCGGACTCCCAATTGAAGGAGGCGTTATGTAGATGCGTGTGAAGGCAAGCCGAGAGCTGCCTTCACAGCTGTCCGTAGAAGGTTGTCCATCTTTTTGATTTGAGCTAGCTTGAGATTGTGAAAGGGAAGGTGATTGGTGAGCCGACTAACTATGAGTGCTTGTACTAAGCGGAGGACATCCTTCTCACAAAGGCCTCTCCTCCGATTGGTGATGCGTTGAATCATGTGTGTAATTTGAGTTATCTGCTGAGCCAGAAGGTGTGTAGTGTGTGAGGGCTTGGCGTCAGGCTGAAGGTTGAGGCCTAAATTGTGAATTCTTGGTACCTGAGGGACAGGACGGCCATCAAGAAACAGCAAAATATCAGGAGAATCAGGGGTTTTGCTGCGCCGCTTGTGTACCAATAACAACTCCGACTTATTCAATGAGCGCGTAAGGCTGCCGGCAGCAGCATATTTTTGTACCACAGACACAGCTTCCTGTAGGGCGTTCTGAATGGTTCTGTCTGATCCCTTGGTTGCCCATATTGTAATGTCATCTGCATTGATGGCATGCTGGATGTTGGGAACCTGTTGTAATCGGGAAGAGAGTTTAGCTATAGCCACGTTGAACAAAGTGGGCGAGAGAACCGAGCCCTGTGATGTTCCTCTGCCTGCGAGACGAATGACGTCCGAACGGAGGTCTCCAATCCTAATGGTGGCCGTGCGGTCAGAAAGAAAAGACCTGACGTATTTGTAGATACGTGAGCCACGCTGAGATGAAGCGAGATTGTCAAGAATAAGGTCGTGGGAGATTTTGTCAAAAGCACCCTTCAGATCCAGGGCCAGAATAGCTCGGAGCTGGTTTGAAGTGGGGCTATTCAACACGTCCTCCTTCAGCTGTAATAATACGTCCTGTGTAGAGATACCAGGACGGTAGCCGAATAGTGTATCAGGAAAAAACTGATTGTCTTCAAGAAATGGTTGTAGTCGAGAGAGGACAACGCGTTCAAAGAGTTTAGCTACACATGAAGTTAAGGATATAGGGCGAAGGTGCTGGAGGGATAGCGGCTTGCAGGCTTTGGAGTAAGTATGATTTCTCCGTGTAGCCACTCCTGTGGTAGCGTACCGTTGTTCCAATGTTCGTTGCAAAAAGCGGTTATATATTGGATGGACTGGTCATCTAAATTACGCAGAAGTGTGTACGTAATCCCGTTTATACCAGGTGCTGTTTTACGCTTAATGCTTTGCAAAGCTGCCCTAATCTCTGCTTGTGTAATGTCCTCATCTAGAGGCGTACCGTGTACGTGTGGATAATCATGGTAGGCGGGACGGGGAACCGTGGATACATAGTGTTGCTTTAAGGTGTGCAGCAGAGTGGTATCGTCGAGCCCTGATTTGTGGAGAATGGTGCGGATTGCGTTAGCAGTGTGTGATTTTGTCTGTGGGGGATTTAAAAGAGCACAGAGTATACGCCATGTTCGAGGTATACTTAGTGAGCCGTTGAGTCGATCACAGAAGTTATGCCAATTGTTGCTAGTGAGGATGTTCGCATAGTCATGCGCCTCACTTCACTTCACTTCACTTTATTACCTTAAGGACCCCCTAGAGGGGGTACTACATAAGGGGTGGGAAACATACAGCAAATGTATAACATATGCCGGATGGGTACAAGTATGAACAGGGGTAACCAATACACAAATAAAATAATACATGTGCAGGATCAGTATACATATTAACAGGCGTAACTTTTTGCCAGAAAAAAGAAGACAAAGTGAGAACCAGTGGCACAAAAAGGAACAATGTAATGATTTCAAATTGAAAAGAAACGAGTGACATTTCGGGTAAATGTTGAGTGTCACATTATGGTGGCGAGATCCGTGGAAAGGTCATTCCAGTCGAAAGCTGCACGAAAAAAGAAGGAGGCGGAAGTTGTCGTGGTACGGGCGCGTAGCCGGCCACATGAAAGGAATGAGTGGTGCGGTGATATGTTTCAGACAGGAGGCAAGATATAAGACGGGTGGCCGAGTTGACTGTGATAAAGCTTGTGGAACAAAATCAGGCTGAAAACTCGGCGACGAATGTTAAGGTTTCAAAGACTGGATTCTTGTTTAAGAGATGAAACTCTCACGTTATATGAATACGAGGAATGAATGAATCTAGCTGCTCTATTCTGGAGTGATTCTAGTGCGTCGGTTAACTATGCTTGATGAGGGCTCCAGATAGGCGACGCGTATTCAAGTTGGGCGGGAATCAAAGAGTTATAAGCTTGTAGTGTTACAGGAGGGGGAGCATGACGTAAGTGCCGCTTTAAGAACCCAAGTGATCTGTTAGCTGATGAGCGAATCGCCCAACTAGCAGTAGCTAGTTGGGTGATTCGGAGACGAAGTTTTCAGTTATGTTTTTGTCGCCGCCACCGCTGTGTCGAGCCACTGTGGGCATCCCAGAGAGGCAGCAGATGCCGCTCCACATCCGGCGTTTCTGTCGTTGCAGCGATGAGTTAGGTAGCTCTTCGAAAATTGTACTGAAGTTGTAATATCCAAGCCTCTAGGGAAGGAGAGTCCTGATGGGTAGTTGTACGATTACGCCTAAATGCAACCCATTTTGTTAGTTTTATGATGCGCTTTGGGGCACGCGTGGCCGCTACTTGGAATTCTGTGGTTACTATATGATGATCACTGCCTAGATTCACCATGAGGTTGCACCAGGAATGGTGACTAAACCCCTTGACTATCGTAAGGTCGAGGCAAGTGTCCCTACTCATACTATCACCGAGGCGAGTGGGTTGATCAGGTTTTGTCAGCAGGGTCATGCGATGAATCGCGAAAACCTGTGCGAGTCGTCGGCCTTTAGGCGTTTCTGTTGCGTAGCCCGAAGCCGGATGGGGGGCATTGAAATCTCCTACAATAACTATGTGTTTACCCAACTTGCATAGTTGTGCAAATAGATGACTGAAGTCATCATTCCTGGCGTTAGGTGCACTGTAAACGTTAAGCACGTACAGGCTGCTACTGGAACGAGAGCGCGGGAATAATTCGAGAAGTACGTGTGAGATGGAGGTGCTTTGAAGGGTGTGTTCTATGACAGTGACATGCTTAAAAACTAATGTAGCTGTGCGATGTGGTGTATTGTTCGTTACGTCTGTGTATGTGGTTTAACCCGGAAGCGTAGTGGTACATTGTACTTCCTGTAACGCTATGACATTGGAAGTAATCCGCTGCGTAGCAATGAGTTGTTTTATATCTCCACGTTTCCTACGATACCCTCTGCGATTCCACTGTCACACACGTAGGAGTTGAGGTGTGTCACGCGTTGACCTATGGTTTCTCGCCATGATCATGCAAAAGCGGGGCCTCGGTAGTACACGGAGGCATTTTAGACTGTGCTAAATCTTGGTGGAGGGTGGTGGGAAGCGGGACTGCAGCAGCGGCGGCTGTTGGGACGGTTTTTAGGGACGGTGATAGGAAACGGGAAGGGCGTATGTAAGGATGCGGTCGCTGTGTTTCACGTGTTGGAGACGTGGTGCGTTTTGGTGCAGATGGCGCAATATTAAATTGGCCAAGTGCAGCCGATATCTGCTGTTTAACATCCGTTACCAAACTGCTGGACAGCAGGTTGCAGGGCCTGCTGGATCAATTGTTGGAGTGGAGCTGTTAGTTCAGACATAAAGATATCCTTCAATTTCTGCATTTCTACCTGCATCATAGCTGCTAATTTGTTGCTTAAAGAAGTGGTCATTTCGTTCAACGCCTCTCGTGTGCAATAATCGGATCGTGCCGTAGTTGACGGCATGTCAGGGTGAAGCTCAGTGTCTACTAACATGGGTTTTGGTTGTCTAGGTGGCGTTGGCTGTGGTGTTATTTGCTGCGTTGACGTTTGTGTGAGGGTGTGTAACTGGTGTGTAGAGGGAGGGAGACAAGGGAACTGCCCTGCCCAGCTTATCATTTGTGCTTTCTTGTGGGAACCGCTCTGCTGGCCATGATGATGCGTTGTCCCGTCCGTGTGCCAGCCTTGAGAGCCCTGCTGTCCAGCGAAACCACTCCGCGATGACGAGTTTTCTCACTCGGGCCCCGACTTATCCCTGGAATGGCTCCTTCGCCTGGCTGCACTCCTGGACGCACTGCTCAGCCGTCCGGGGCTGGGAGATGGTGACTGGGTCTTCCTGGTGGGAGTAGCTGACCGGGGTAGTTTGCGTCGGTTGACTGGTGGCAAAAACCGCTTTGGGCATGGTTTGGCAGCCGTCGGGAGGTCGCCACCGCAAAGCATGCAAGAAGGGCGGCACTCGTGGTTGTTAGGTGATAGTGAATCCCCGCACACTCGACGTTTCGGTGTGCCAGGAGGCTGTGGGCACACATCCTCGCGGTGTCCAGTTTTGTTGCACTTTCTATAGTGGGGAATAGTCTGTTTGTAGAGGTAGCAGTGAAGAGCCTGTCCGTACGCGTTGACGAAGAAAGGGACTCGCTTGCCAGAAAATGTGAGCACCATTGGTCCAGAGTTGCCGAGGCGTCGGCACGTAAAGACCTCGTAGCCCGGTACTTCAACTTCTGTGAGCAAGTCGTCTGGTCTGATTTCATGGCCTATTCCGTTGACCCCACCTTTGCACGAATTATCAGGCGCAATACCATAAGAGGTGATGTCGTAGGTTGCTGCATGCACTGTAATTTGAGAGATTTGTCCAAGTGTAGTGACGATGTGTTCAGATGAGGTGCTTATTGTTAGCACATTTTGATTTTCATCAACACGAAACTTGATATCAGGCTTCTCACTGCGTATATTTACTGTATGAGCTACGACGAGAAGTAGCGTCTTGGGGCTAACCTTGCTGAGATTTAATCCACCATGGGGACGGATTGCTAGCTTGTAGTCCTCGGCAGGGAGAGGTGGTGGTCTTGGTAGACGCGTCTTAGGCCGGCTCTGGCGTAGAGCAGGCTCAGACAGCGTGCTGGGCAACTGTTGAGTCGGTATGGTATGGGGTTGCAGCTGTCGGCGTTTGTGCGCTCTCTTGGTAACAGTGATCCATGGATGTGCGTTGGGCTCATTGCTCGCCTACGTATCGGCGTCTTGACTGGTCTGCGTATCCATCCTGTGGCCCGTGGAGCGAGAGGGCAATGAGTGCTTCTCGTCGGCTGCGACGCTCCCGGAGACGCTCGCCATCCGCTGTAGAGCGGGGCGGCGTTCTGTCCAAGCCGCATCTCCGGCTTCTTAGGGTTAGCGAGGTGGACCTCTTCAAGAACTTTCGAAAGCGTTAAGACGTTTAAAAGCACAATTACAGGTTGAAGTCCAGTTTAGGCTTTACAGTAGTGATGCTAGGAACAAGTTCCTATCATTGTAACAGGTCGCCAGGTAGAAATGTTTCTTGAAAATGAACTTGAGCCGGAGCCGATGTGATTCGCGTCCGTCCAATGCTCTCGCTACTCGGCGACCTCCGAAGCTAGGCAGAGTGGTGCATTCTGGGTAACGTGGTTGGTGCGAAATGCAGCATGGCGCATTACGTACTGGTTGCCGCTGGGCTGCGCTGAGAGACGCTGGTCGCGTCTGGCATCAGACTATATAGTGTTAGCGTTTTGCTAGCGTATAGCATCGCTGCGCCCAGCGTGCGCTCGTCAACGTTACGTCACAATATATTGGGCCCTTCGTGATGCTCTCCATGTCATTTCGCTAGCTCCACATATGCCAAGTTTTGTATCACTGGACGTGAATGGATAACGAAATTATGTGACTGGCGCAAACGTGATAATCATGGGATGCATGTCATGTAACAGCACGACCACATGTCACGCTCATGATGCGCTCGTGGTCGTTTTCCTAGCTTCACTTATACCAAATTGCTATTGCATGACGTAAATAGACAGTGCAGTTAAATTAAACGTCCGAACAAGATAATCATGATATGCGTGTCATGTAAAACATGACTACATGCTACGCTCACAGCACGCTCGCGGCCGTTTCGCTAGCTCCACTTATAACAAATTTCGTATCAGGTGGCGTGAATAGATGATGAAGGTAAATGACACGTCCAAACATAATAAATGTGACATGGAAGTTATGTACGGCATAATGTACCTCTGCCTCGTAACCTTGTATTGATTTTAAACAGACATATAAACCTTCCTCAATCGTGCTTCGCATATCAGATTCCCACTGTACGAGGGATCTGCCATTTTTTTGTTTAAAAATTCCTGTAAAAGGAATTTTCTACTTGTGTGTTCTCACTGCCGAATATTTTCGAAATAAAAGGTATCCGCCTTAAATCATGTCCTGAATGGGCCCTGGCACAGTTTTTGAATTAAGCATAAGATGACAAGACAGAAAACTTTTATTGACTCATGTAGCAACCACTATATATATATAATATTTCTATAAACCAGAAAATTATGAGTGATTTTAGACAGTGTTGCATGATCAAGGGTTCAAATTGTTCAGGCCCTCCGTTTTTAGGGGACCGCCTAAGAACCAGAAAAACTGAACAGCTTCATTGTTTTCTTCGAAAAAGTTTAACCCTCTTGCTGGATTTCACTGATAGATAGAAATTATTTATTTCAATGGTCACTATACATGTGTTATAAAATAACTAGGACAGCAAGAAATACGGCGCAAGTAGCATGACACACATATATTCAAACACACAAAAAAACGGCACTGCAAGCAATAAAAAAATTGGCAGATCCCTCGTACCGTGGGAATTTATAATATGCAAAGCACGATTGAGAAAGGTTTAAATGTCAGTTTAAAATCAACGATACGATGTGGAGGTACATTATACCGTACACAACTTCCATGTCATATTTATTATGTTTGGGCATGTCATATACCTTCAATATCTATTCACGCCACCTGATACCACATTTGTTATATGTGAAGCTAGCGAAACGGCCGCGAGCATGCTATGAGCGTAGCATGTAGTCATGTTCTACATGACACGCATATCATAATTATCATGTTCGGACGTTTTATTTAACTGCACCGTCTAGTTCCGGCATGCAATCGCAATTCGGTATAAGTGAAGTTAACGACCACGAGTGCATCATGAGCGTGACATGTGGTCGTGTTGTTACAAGACACGCATCTCATGAATATAATTTATGCACGAGTCACAGATTTTTGTTATCCAATCATGTCCCGTAATACCAAACTTTGCATATGCGAAGCTAGCGAAAAACGGGAGAGGATCATGAAGAGCCCATTATATTGTGACGTAACGTTGACGAGCGCACGCTGGGCGCAGCATTGCTATACGCTAGCATAACGCGAACACTCTATACAGTCAGATGCCAGGCGCAACCAGCGTCTGTCGGCGCAGCCCAACGGCAACCAGTGCGAAATGCGACATGCAGCATTTCGCACCAACTATGTTACCCAGAATGCACTGCTCTGCCTAGCTTCGTGACGAAGAGATGCCGGGCGTGCTGAAAGGCGCATGCGTCAAAGCAAAGCAGTGCGGCGCGTGCCTGCGGGTATATGCCAGGCAGATCAGCGCCTGGCGTGGCACCGCCAGCATGACGCGACGAAACGAACGCTGGAGCACACGCGCATAGGGTAAGGTCTGAGTGTATTAACGCCTTGAGTGTGGCACGTAGTCATGCTTTTACATGACGCGCATCTCATAATTATTATGTTTGCACCAGTCACATACCTTTGTCATTTACTCACGTGAAGTAATACCGAATTTGGCATATATGAATCTAGCAATACGGCCCCGAGCACATCATGAGTGTGACTTGTAGTGATGTTGTTACATGACACGCATGTTATGATTACCGTGTTTGGACACGTCATTTACTTATGTCGTCCGTTCACGTAACGTAATACTGAGTTTGGTACATGTGAAGGTAGCGAGACGGCCGCGAGCGCATCATGAGCGTAGCACATAGTCACGATGTTACATGACCCTCATCACATGGTTATCATGCTTGCATCAGTCAAATCTTTTTGTCGTCCATTCACGTCCCGTAATACCAATTTTAATTTATAGGAGGCTAGCGAAACGGCTGCGAGGGTCACATCAGTGTGGCTTGTAGTCATAATGTCACATGACTCGCATCTCATGATTACCATGTTTGCACGAGTCACACACCTTCGTCATCCATTCACATCACGCAACGCCGAGTTTGGTATATGTGATTAAAGCGAGACGGCTGCGAGTCCATCATGAGCGTGGCGTGTAGCCATGACTCATGACTTACATGACATGCATGTCATAATTTCTACGTTGGTGTCTGTCGCTTGTGTTCACCATGCAATCATGTCATACCCTACCAGTTTTGCAACATGTCATGTCAACAAGACTACCGCAAGAGCAGCAAGACCATGAAATATAAATCCTGACATTCATGACTTAACATAATTTTCATGTTATGGCTAGTCACATATCCTCGACATACGGTCATGTTATGCTACACAAAGTTTGGTATCGATCATCATCATCATCATCATCATCATCATCATCATTATCATCATCAGTCTGACTAAGTCCACTGCAGGACAAAGGCCTCTCCCATGTTCCGCCAGTTAACCCGGTCCTGTGCTTGCTACTGCCAATTTATACTAGCAAACTTCTTAATCTCATCTGCCCACCTAACCTTCTGTCTCCCCCTAACCCGCTTCCCTTCTCTGGGAATCCAGTTAGTTACCATTAATGACCAGCAGTTATCCTGTCTACGCGCTACATGCCCGGCCCATGTCCATTTCCTCTTCTTTATTTCAACTATGATATCCTTAACCCCCTTTTGTCTCCTAATCCACTCTGCTCTATTCTTGTCTCTTAAGGTTACACCTACCATTTTTTTTCCATTGCTCGCTGCGTCGTCCTCAATTTAAGTTGAACCCTCTTTGTAAGTCTCCAGGTTTCTGCTCCGTAGCTAAGTACCGGCAAGATACAGCTGTTATATACCTTCCTCGTGAGGGATAGTGGCAATCTACCTGTCATAATTTGAGAGTGCTTGCCGAATGTGCTCCACCCCATTCTTATTCTTCTAGTTACTTCAGTCTCGTGGTTAGGCTCTGCGGTTATTACCTGCCCTAAGTAGACATAGTCTTTTACAACTTCAAGTGCACTATAACCTAAGGCACCTATCTCGAAGCGCTGCTTTCGAATCCCGGCTGCGGCGGCTGCATTTCCGATGGAGGCGGAAATGTTGTAGGCCCGTGTGCTCAGATTTGGGTGCACGTTAAAGAACCCCAGGTGGTCTAAATTTCCGGAGCCCTCCACTACGGCGTCTCTCATAATCATATAGTGGTTTTGGGACGTTAAACCCCACATATCAATCAATCAATTGAAGCGCTGCTCCTTTCCGAGGTTGTTGTACATTACTTTCGTTTTCTGCAGATTAACTTTAAGACCCACCTTTCTGCTCTCCTTGTCTAGCTCCGTAATCATGATTTGCAATTCGTCCCCTGAGTTACTCAGCAATGCAATGTCATCGGTGAAGCGCAAGTTACTAAGGTATTCTCCATTAACTCTTATCCCTAACTCTTCCCATTCTAGGCTTCTGAAAACCTCCTGTAAGCACCTCCTGTAAACCTCCTGTAAGTTGGTATCGATACCATTATCCGAACGGCCAGGAGAGCTCAAAGTCGTAGGCGGCAAGATAGATAGATAGATAGATAGATAGATAGATAGATAGATAGATAGATAGATAGATGGATAGATAGATAGATAGATAGATAGATAGATAGATAGATAGATAGATAGATAGATAGATAGATAGATAGATAGATAGATAGATAGATAGATAGATAGATAGATAGATAGATAGATAGATCTACCGACGCGCTACCTCACGACAATGTTGGCCTCTCGAACGTTCACACCCGGCAAGGCCAAGGCGTTTTCTTCACTACAGCTTCTCGCTCCGTCTGATTGTCCATCGTGACCTGTTCCTCTGTTCCTGTACACGCGGCACGTGAACGTGACGGGAGGCAGTCTTCAAGATGGGCACACCACTTATTTCATTACGCGTGCTCTCACGTTTCGAAGCCGTTTCGTCGTCTTCTCAGCGGTGTCAGGGTATTTCATCACAACATGCATGTAAGGAGTGATTCGTTAAATAACGCGCATAATATTGAATTCAGCTCACAGTTCTGCTGTTTGTAGTAGAAACATTTTACTCGCCCAAGATCATGCATCGTATGGAGAGGAAAATTATATCCGGCAGGTGGACACACGGAGCAGCCTGAAGACTGATGAGTTTAGCAGCTGCAGTCCGACATGCAATGCGGATGCTTATAGCGGATCGTTCCTGTTTGAAATATTGTTTGATGAAGTGAAGTCTTGCCAAAACGAATATTGCCTGCAAAATTGTAACTTTATTACATACTTAAGAGTGAACAGTTTTTGCATAAATGAAAATATGTGTGGTCGTTTTTTGAGTTTCATTAAAAATGTTTTTGTAAAAGTTCCACATGAATCTCAACATGGGCGCCACCTTTACCGAAAGATTTTGACCTCCCACTTAACATATTGAAGGTTTTTTTATTTTGAACTAACTGTATTAATTGTCGCAATCAGTGAGCATATACAATATGCATAAAACACTACATAGAAATGCTGCCCTAGAAGAGCTCAAAGGTGTGTTGTATGAAATTAAAATAGACAATTGCTAGCCTATTTACTAAGAGTACGTGCGAACAGTATCTGGAAAAGGCCCGCCTGTCAGCATCGGCGGTGCTCGTACGCAGTTAATCAAAGGGGGCGCTACCAAATCAGTGAAGCTAAAGCAGATAGATGAAACTATTTTTCAAAAAGTCGCTCCTATATTTTCCAGAGAAGATGTCCCCTTTTGAAATAAGGGTAACCAGGGCTATAAGTTAAGACGACTAGAAGAAACACACACGTGCTTGGACATACTGGAAGTGTCGTATGCATTTCTTCCATTCTTCTTAACTTCTCGCACAGTTTAGTCTTACTGGAGGATGAACCAACGAACCCGACAAATTTTAATGCTGTCAATGTTTGTTCACCTCCTGACTGAATAATACGATGAAACGATGATGTTCTATTACGATGACATCTCTCCACGTGTTTTGCAAGAAAGCAAATGCCCAGGTAACATTAAACTCTCCAGAGGCTTAGAATATATATGGCTTGTGTGATTTGCAGCAGTATCTAAAAATCTCCAAGACTCAATCAAGAACAAATGGCAAAGTGGGAACGAAAGGCGGCAGAGGGAGAGGAGAGGGACCCCCTTAATATTTAAAACGAGGCACTTGACACTGTTAATCCAGCCCTGCACTTTGAGAAATGTCGAGCGCTGCACTTACTAGCTTTCTTCTCTTGTGCTGGCGAGCACGCTGAAAGTTAAATGAGGTGGCATGGCATATTCTTTTAGGGACGAAGCTCCTTAAAGTGTTACCCGTTCGTCCCTCGTCGTAGTACTTAACATGTCTTACGCTTTGGCCTGCAAGGTGGGGCTGGTGGGAGATTACTCCTGTGCGTTGTTGAACAATAAAACTTTCGGAGCGTGCGCGTTAACTAAAAGCCGAATTCTCCTGTCTCTCACTCCCCATTAGCAGCCATTGGCATGTACATTGAGCACTATCTGACAAGAAAGAGTGGCTACGTTATACTCGCTGGGCGTAACCTCCTTGGTTTTAGAAAGGTTTAGCAAGCGTTGGGCCGCAGTGCCATAAATGCAGTGAACTAGTATATAACATGAACTCGAGTAGGTTAAAGGTGGGAAATAGACACGAAGCGCAAGCAGTAAAAAGTGTCCGTGTGCCTTCTCTCGTTCAGTCCGTGGAATGACCGCTGGATGGCGGTGCTTCTATATGAAGAATACATGATGAAAAGATGCGAGATGGTGGTACTTGGAGTGTTGACTAGATGGATGAATGGAGAGACAGACAGATGCATGGACCGAGGCAAGGATGACTGCACGGACAGATGGACGCATGGACGAACGCAGGGGCGGTTGCACGGACAAACGCAGAGACGGACGCAAGGATGGACGTGCGGACGCACGAACAGACGCACGCATGGACGGACGGATGGACAGACGGATGGACACACGGACGGTCACACAGACAGATGCATGGAATGACGGAAGCAAGAAGGAATGGACGGAGAGATGCTTCGCCCCACTTTCCATCATTCACCCCGTGGATATGCTGCGACTTTTTTTCTCCATACTTCGCTGTTAAATGAAAAAGCACTGAGCTAGTCGTGCTGCACGATGGCGTTGACTCGGTGTAGTTAGGTATTTACGGCCGGTAAAGTAACAGCACAAAAACAAACGAGTGCGAATTTTATTCTGGAACTAGCGCGTGTTATTCTCCGTGTGTTAGTCCGTCGTTTTTAGCGCTGTTATTTTCATCAGCAAGTTAGAAGACAGAGAATGTAGTCATTTTAAAAGTACAGGACACACAGACACAAGAGGGGAGTGGTGTTGTAGTGTTGTGACTTCTAGTGTCCAGTTCCCGCGCGGTGCCACTTGAGGGGCGAAGCTAATTTTTCTGTGGGTCGTGCGACCGTGTTGTACGTAGTAGTAGTAGTAGTAGTAGTAGTAGTAGTAGTAGTAGTAGTAGTAGTAGTAGTAGTAGTAGTAGTAGAAGTGGTAGTAGTAGTAGCAGTAGTACCAGTAGTAGTAGTAGTAGTAGTAGTAGTAGTAGTAGTAGTAGTTGTTGTTGTTGTTGTTGTACCAGTAGTATAGTACGTAGACACTTCTCTAAACGGTGCGTCGTCCGTTGCGAGGTGAGTCAGTGGTTCCGCTATCTGTGAAAATCCGTCAATGAACCTGCCATAGCAGGCGCACAATTCAAAAAAGTGCCAGAGGGCTTTCTTAACGACAGGAGCTGAAAATTCGGCAACAACGGCAAGTATGTCTGAATCAGGACGGACTCCTTCAGTGCTAGCTACACGTTCAAAAAATTTCAGTTCCTCATAACATAAGTGACACTTCTGTGGCTTTAGTGTAAGGTTCGCCGAACGGATACCCTCCAGCACACTGCATAAGCGGTGAAGATGCTGCTCGAGCGAGGCAGAAAAGACGAGCACATAGTCAAAATAGACAAGGCAAGCCTGCCACTTAGCCCTGCGAAAACAGTGCCCATCGTTCACTGGAAAGCTGCCGGTGCTGAACACAAGCCAAAAGGAAGCCCTAAAAATTTGCAGAGGCCATCTGGAGTCACGAAGGCTGTTCTCTCGCGGTCTCGCTCATCTACCTCGATTCACCAATACCCACTTTGCAGATACAGAGAAGAGAAATATTGGGCATGGGGAAGTCTATCCGATGAGTCGTCAATACGCGGCAGCGAGTACACCTCCATTTTAGTCGTCGCGTTGTTAAGCTCCCGGTAGTCGACGCCAAAGCGTACTGTCCCGTCTTTCTTTTTGACAAAGACAACCGGAGACGACTATGGGCTGCTGGATGGTTCGATGACACCATCTGCAAGCATCTCTGGGACTTGCGTACGTATCGCTTGACACTGTTTTATTGACACTCGGTAAGGGTGCTGGTTGATCGAGCGTGTTTCGTCATACGTGATCATTCTGTACTGTGTGATGGTTGTCTGGCGCACCTTTCTGGAACTTGCAAAGCAGGACTGAAACTCAAACACGAGCGTGCGCTGTGCAATGTTGTTAGTGTTCGACAGCGCAGGAATAATGTCGATATTACCGAATGTCATGTCTGTGGCATCGGTGGCCTGCGACAGTCAAACAATCACCAATCTCTTCTATTTCATTGGCGAAAGCGATCAAAGTGCCGCAGAAGAAGCGTTGGTGCTCGTTTCTAAAGTTGTTAAGAAGCAACTGAAATCGGCCACCACGAAGCTGTATAACACTTCTGGTTACACAAAAGTCATGTTTCAGTGAATGCTCTAAGTACGTTCAGCCACTGCTATCCCTATTGAAGAAACGTCCACCATAGGAATGGTGGATTCCACCAACCACCAATTTGGTGGATTATGACGGTGGAAATGTTAGTGGCACATGGTGTATGGTGGCTATGGTTGAGCGGATGGTGGATGGCGCGCTCCAGCCGGCAATGGTGGAGTGCGAAGCAGCGTCAGAACCACCGTGACGAGCTGCCACTAAAGAAATAATAAAAATTTTTGTGTAAAAAGAATCTAGTAGGCACCCTTGAAAAAAAGCTGTGCCAGCGTGGGATCGACCCTGCCACCTTCGAATTACTAACTGAGCCACTAACCACTGCGCCACGCCGATGAATGGTGTCGTGGCTGTCAAAGAAGTAGTCAACTCACAAAATCACAATTTAACTTTGGTTCTCTTTGTTTACTCGGGATCTGCACCTACTACTAAACTTTGCACATTTGATAAAGACGAACAACTGCGGCCTGTAACGAATGCCACTGCGATAATGGCAATGGCCCTACGTATTTGTTGCAATTTACAACCACAAGAAAAAAAAACAATTCAGCGGACTGAGGAGCCGGTAGAATTTATTGGCGGTTACTGGCAAGTTTATTGTCCGTTTCTCGCTCTTCCCAGAGAGCGATATCACTTCAGGCATTATTACGCTTCTATGCTCATTCGATAGATACGCCCACACAATTGATTTTGATGTTTTTCGCGCAACGCACACCGCAGTAGTGCCAGTGCGCCCCTGTAGCTTTGTCGTTAAGAACAGCTACATAACGGCTTGTCCAAAACAAATGCAGTGCACCAAAATCATTATGCTATCATATTGGTTCAGTAAGCGTACGAATTGACGTGTCTATGTTCTCGCATAAGAGCCAGCGAAGTGCCGGCGAGTGCGACCGGCGGCTGTCGGTGAGGGGAGGCGTACGTTTGGTGGAAGTGCTGCAAGCGCGTCGCATCGATGTTTGTCGCTTTTTGCGCGGACACCGTACACAATAGGAAAAGGCTTCATTTAAGATAAACAATGCCGCGGTTGTGCTGTATTGTCATTTTTACTCGTCAATATTGTGTATTCTGAAACCCAGAAGCGCCGATAACACCTGTATGGGCTTGGTCGGTATGACTATCCTTTGGTGTAAATCATGGTGGTAAAACAGAAGGGTGAAAGTGAAATTCACTGGGGCTCATCTCGACGCATGTCAAAAGTTGAAGGTTTAAGCGTATTCGCACGCACTTTGTTAACTTAAAGGTACGGCTCAAACAATAGAGTGTGCAAGTATTACCAGAGTTGCGTTTCTAGCGTGGTGACATCAAGTGACCGCTCTGTTCTGCTCTAACACTGAAAGGGGCAATTGCGAACTGGAGCCCATTTATTTGTTGACAACTGCGTGGCACTGTCAAACATTTATTGTCATGTTCACAGTGACAACTCCAGTCTTCTAAAAAACCCAACAAAAAAAAAACATCGCGGATGTCAAACTGATGTAAGTACGTGCGCGAAATTTAAACATATTCCCGGCCGCATACCCTTTGCTCCACAAAAGTTGAAGCGTTGTTCGCACCACAAGAGTTTTTAAAAAAACTTACTAGAAAGCGTAATGAGCAGCGTTGGTTTCTTTTGACCGTAAACATATATCTCTGTGCAATCAAGAATGAAACACTACAAATAAGTGATTTGACATACTGTCATGTGCTTTTCATCATGCCTCCGCCATCCACCAAGCTTTCGTCATGCCACCGTCATCCACCTTGCTCACCAATCCTTCCACCAAACACGTTTTGCCTCGCCGCCATCAGCCGGCATTTTCCACCGTCACCACTATTGACTCGCCACCACCACCACCATCTGCCACCATTTTTTGCACTCTAGCCGTCATCAGCCGGCATTTCCCCCCCTCACCACCATTAGCTCGCCACCACCACCACCATCTGCCATCATTTTTTCAACTCTCACCGTCATCAGCCATTATGCCCACTACAGTTTCCACCATATCCACTAATATTTCCACCATATCCACTAATATTTCCACTATATCCACTAATATTTCCACCATATTCACGAACGATTTCAGCATCCACCAACCCAGGATTTTCAATAGGGATGCCATCGCCCAAACTGCAGCATGTGACGTCGGCCATGACACTTTCTCGAGGCGGAAGCCCACCCGGCATCCATTTAATAAATACTTCCCGTTACATATTTTTGGTGGAAGTGCTGGGTAACATTCCGGCTCTGGATCTCCGTAGCGGACGTCAGCTTCGTCCAGCCGTAATGCTTGAAGGCAGTGCGCTGTCCGTTCAGTCTACGCCTGCTCTGTAACAAGTGATTCCTTCCCATCTTCTCGATCCAGGTACAATTTGCGCCACCGACACAACTGACATTGACGAGTGGCTCGCCTTATACGAGCACGTCAGTAAGCAATACAGGTGGGATGAGACGCTTATGCTGGTCAACATCATCTTTTACCTGCGAGGTACTGCACGTGCCTGGTACGAGACGCACGAGGAAGACCTGACGAGTTGGCACGTGTGCAAGCAGAAGCTCCGTGACTTGTTCGGCTGGTCAGTTGCTCGACAAATGGCAGCCAGGCAGGAACTCGCGTCACGAGTGCAATCTTCCACTGAGTCATACGTCACCTATATATAAGACGTGCTCGCCTTGTGTCGGAAGGCAGACAAAGACATGACCGAACTAGAAAAGTTCAGCAATGTGTTGAAAGGCATAGCCGATGATGCCTTCAATAATCTGGTATGCAAGAACTGTACCACCATTGACTCAATTGTCGGTGAATGTCGGCGGTTCGAACAAGCCAAAAGCAGGAGAATCACTGAACGCTTTTCCCGACTCGCGAACACGCTGCGACTTCTTCTTGCTACGACCTTGTGGCGCCACGTTCATTCGTGAATCCTCCAAACATCACAAGAATTGTCCGCCAGTAGCTGGAAGCCGTGGCTCCTTCCGCTTATCAACCCCCTGTACCTGACAACTCGGCCCCAATATCTCTTATTCAAGCTGTTGAGCGAGAAGAGTTCACTAACATTGGCTTCTTATTTCCCCAAAACTCCAGACACACACCGCAGCCCATTAATCGTTACGCTCACTACCACGCCGCCCCACTTGTTGCTGCTGCGGCGTTGGTCCCATGGTTCTCGTCGCGCTACTGAAATCCATCTGAGTGGCGCACACAAGATAATTAACTGATATGCTTCTCTTGCCATCGCGTTGGCCACATTTCCCGCCACTGCCGCAACAGATGGCCTTTCCGGCAAAGTTTTCTAGATGACCCCCGACAGGATTGAGGGCAATATTAACCACCTCGTTTTGCTGATGGCCACCTTCAGGACCTGCCACTTAGCCGATCTACGCAATGCTCCGAACCATCCTACGCCGATGACGTTGCCCAGAGAACCCGGTACAGCCACTCGCCGTCGCCTTAAGGTCGCCAGCCCCACTCCTATCAACGCCATCGCTCCCCGTCACCAGCGTATTCTGGGCAGTTCTCGGGAATCTAATAGATGCAGCTCCTGGAGGTGGCGCTGCATTAACAACTCAGATCAAAAAACCTCTACCTACCACTAATTCTAGACGAAATTTACTTGGTGCTTTATCGATGACCTGACCGTTACAGCTCTAATAGACAATGGTGCCCACATAGTCACGAGTTCACGTCTTTGATCCCGCCTGAAAAAGGTTCTTACTGCTGCCATGTCTTCGACTGTGAGTAGCCGAAGGCAGCCGAATGTCAGTTCTTGGTATGTGCACTGCCCGCGTCACTGTTGCCGGCCTTCATACTTCAGTCCTCTTCGCTGTTCTAGACGCTTGTCCACACGACGTGATTCTCGGCATTGACTTCTTGACTGCGCATTCAGCCCTCATTGATTGTTAAACTGGCACTTCACAGCTAGAGTTGCCTTTGTACTCTGATGTCTCTCCTGCAGCTCGCACATGGCTACAGTCCGTGGAGTGTCTACGATTACCGTCTCAGGCCGCTGTGTACCTTCCTATGTCGCCGTTCCCACCTGTTTCTGATGACGACTACTTGGCAGCTCCCCTCATTGACCTGACCCTTTCCCGGAACATCATACTTCTTCATACTATAGTGAGGATTATCGACAACAAGGCACTTCTTCCTGTCCTCATCTTTTCCTTGTCGACCCTAGTCCTTATTCAAGGTATCGCCTTAGCAAAGTTCTCTACTCTGGAGCAATGTACAATTTCATCTCTCACTGCAGACATCAAGACCGTAGCCGAATATGTCGCAGCCACACAGGATAGAGCTTTCCTAGAGAAAATGATATCAAACGACCTGTCGCCGTCCCAAGTTGAAGCGCTCCGTGGTCTTGTATTTTCTTACCTCGACATTTTTGATATGGACAATTGTTCCTTGGGCCGCACGAGCGTTGTAGCCCACCGTATCGACACTGGCGACGCCAGTTCCTTTCATAAGCGTCCTTACCACGTCTCTCACACAGAGCGCCAAATAATCCAGAAAAAGGTAGAAAAAATGCCCGACAAAGACGTCGTAGAGCCTTCAACCAGCACTTGGGCATCACCTGTTGTGCTTGTTAAAGAGAAGGACAACACCTGATGGTTCTGCGTCGACTATCGCCATCTCAATCGAATAACCAGAAGGATGTCTATCCTTTACCTAGAATTGATGATGCTCGTGACTGCCTTCATGTTGCCAAGTATTTCTCTTCCCTGGACGTACGATCTGGATATTGGCAAATTTCAGTCGATGACCACGACCACGAGAAGACGGCATTCACAACACCCGATGGGCTTTATCAATTTAAAGTAACGCCTTTTAGGTTGTGCAATGCGCCAGCAACTTTTGAACGCATGATGAGCTTCCTCCTTCGCGGTTTTAATTGGTCGACGTGCCTGTGCTATCTAGACAATGTCATCGTTTTCTCGCCAACCTTCGAAAGCCATCTTCCACGTCTGCCGGTCATCCTTGACGTTTTTCGCTGTGCTGGCCTCCAGCTTAACGCGTCTGCGTGAACCTTTAGGCACCGTGAGAAAATGCTACTTGGCTACCTTGTTCACGCTGCTGGTGTACGACCCGACCCTGATAAAGTCCGCGTGGTTCGCGAGTTTCCAGTCCCACGTTCCACGCAACTAGTCCGCAGCTTTTTCGGACTCTGTTAGCATTTCCACCGTTTTGTCAGCAACTTTGCCAAAATTGCTTGACCCCTCATGGATCTCCTAAAAAAACGTGGCTTTTTTCTTGCATGAAGACCAAGAACAATCCTTTGCGTCGTTGATTTCTGCACTCACATCCCGATCTGTGTTGGCTCATTTTGACCCAGCCACTCGAACGGAGCTACGCAGTGACGCAAGTGGCCATGGCATAAGGGCAATACTTGCAGAAGTGAGGGACGGTATAAATTGGGTCATAGCGTACGCCAGCCGCCTACTTTCTCAGTCGGAAAGGAACTATTCAATTACTGAGCGAGAGTGCCCGGTTTTCATCTGGGTTATCGCAAACTTTCGTCCGTACCTATATGGACGCACGTTCGCCGTCATCACAGACAACCATCCGCTCAGCCAGCTGTCAACCCTTAAGAATCCTACAGGAAGACTCGGGCGATGGGCATTGCAATTGCAGGAGTACACATTCTCTGTAGTGCACAAGTCTGGCAAGCTTCACAGCGATGCCGATTGCTTATCTCGACACCGTGTTGATCCACCTGACTCCTCTGAGCTAGAAACTGATGCCAAGAACCTAGCCATAACAAATTTTCTGCAAATAGCCAACGAACAACGCCGAGATCCATCGCTGCTATCGATAATTGACCGTCTTCAATCCGGCCATATAGACCCTTCACTGAGCCTATTTTATGTTCAGGAAAACGTTTTGTACCGCTGCGACGAATTACAGCCCGATGACGCGGAACTTTTGCTCCTCGTCCCACGTCATCTGCGCAAGAACTTCTTGCAAGAACTTCACAACACCCCAACTGACGGACATTCAGGTGTCTTCAGAACCTATGATCGCGTCCGCCGACGGGTATACTGAAAGGGCCTTTATCGTTCCGTTCGCCGCTACGTTGCAGCGTGTGACCTGTGCCAGCGGTGGAAGAAGCCTATGTCTCTCCCTGCTGGTCACCTTCAACCTATTAAAGTCCCAGCCGAGCCGTTTCATCGTGTAGGTTTGGATTATTTTGGTCGCTTCCCAACATCGGCTACGGGAAACAAATGGATAGCAGTAGCTACGGATTATGCCACTCGGTATGCAATTACTCGAGCGCTACCGACCAGCTGCGCAATGGACGTCACAGATTTCCTACTCTATGACATCATCTTTCACCATGGCGCTCTTTCTCACCTACTCACGGATCGTGGCCGCTGCTTCCTGTCTCGTGTGGCTGGCGACCTCCTTAGATCCTGTGCTTCGTGCCACAACTTTACGACGTCTTACCAGCCTCAGACCGCACACTGACGGACATGCTTGCTATGTATGTTTCTGACGACCACACCGATTGGGACACTACCATTCCGATCGTAACCTTCGCCTACAACTCGTCCCGTCATGAAACTGCCGGCTACTCACCATTTTATCTTGTTTTTGGCCATGACCCCTTACTTACTTTCGATACCCTGCTTCAGTATGATCTTCTGTCCACCACTTCGTACGCACAAGATGCCATCCTCGTGCTCTGATCGCACGTACAGTAGCCCGCGCCAGGTTCTCATCGTCCCAGAGAGCACAAAAGTCACTCTACGACCGCCGACATAGGGATGTTGATATTTCTCCAGGCTCTCTCGTGCTACTGTGGCTGCCATTCCGTCGTGTCGGCCTGTGCGAGAAACATTTATTGCAATACGTTGGGCCTTATCGAGTTCTGCGCCAAGTCACACCTGTCATCTATAAAATTTCTCTTACATTGAAATTGCAGGAGTACACATTCTTTGTAGTGCACAAGTCTGGCAAGCTTCACAGCGATGCCGACTGCTTATCTCGACACCCTGCTGATCCACCTGACTCCTCCGAGCTAGAAGCCGATGCCAACAACCTAGCCATAAAAGATTTTCTGCAAGTAGCCAACGAACAACGCCGAGATCCATCGTTGCTATTGATGATTGACCGTCTTCAATCCGGCCATAAAGACCCTTCACTGAGCCTATTTTTTGTTTAAGACAAAGTTTTGTACCGCTGCCCCACTGCTACATCCAGAAGTGACATTTTGCATGTGTCTCGCCTGAAGCCCTATCACATTGACCCGTCCGTGTAATATTAGCAGGCACCAGGACTGTGCTTTGAAGCCCGGGGTAATGTCGCGGGTATAAAAAGGTACCTCAGGCATGGGTGCAGAAATGACGCAGACAGAATGAAGACGACAATGTCGTTGTGGGACTGTCTGAACTGCCCTCTCATCCTGCATTCTTGCATACTGTGTTCAGTGCTAGCCCACCCGGCGTTCACTTCATAAATACTCCCCATTACAATATGATGAAAAGATGCGAGATGGTGGTACTTGGAGTCTAGACTAGATGTCGAACGGACACACAGACAGATGTATGGACGGACGCACCGAGATTTGCACGGACGAATGAACGCATGGGCGGATGCATGAACGAACGCAGTAACGGGCTCTCGGATGGACGTGCGGACGCACGAACAGACGCACGCACGGACGGGTGGATAGACGCGTGGACGGTTACACAGACAGACGCATATATGATGAAAAGATGCGAGATAGTGGTACTTGGAGTGTTGACTAGATGGACGAACGAACACACAGACAGATGCATGGACGGACGCACGGGTGGCTGCACGGATGGATGGACGCATGGGTGGATGCAGGGGTGGATGCATGGATGAACGCAGGGACGGACGCACGGATGGGCGCACGAATAGACGCACGGATGGACGTGTGGACGCGCGGACAGACGCACGCACGGACGGGCGGATGGACGCATGGACGGTCACACAGACGGACGCATGAACGAATGGACGACGGATGCTTCGCCCCACTCTCCATCATTCACCCCGTGGATATGCTGTCATTTTTTTAACCGCTACGCTATGTATTATGACGCTGGAGTGAAACGGGCAAACACGACTGAACGGTTTCTATGGCGCTGTTCGCGACGTGAATGGGAGGCTATGTGCCGCTGCACCGAGACCGGCAAGTGTCCAATCGGTTGTTCCACATTGGGTTGTTTTCTTCATCAAGAAAAACCTATTTCATCCACTCGCACTCAGCAAAGTTCTCGTCGGTCGTCAATCGATACTGGCATTTACAATTTGCAGCGTTTGAAGTGCACCAAAGCGGCAGAGCTTCATAGCGTCCCGTCGGTTCAGCAGCGTGAAGCAGCAACACGGCGTCTATTCTCTGCGGCGCTCGAATGTACCAGGAAAATTGCCTGGGGGTTAATACTAGGGAGTTTCAGAATAGCGCACCGTGAGCCCTTGCGGCGTGGTCACTGAAACTACGCACGCGTCGTAAAGCCAGTCGCCGTGCGCTTTGGCTGCTCGCATGCAGAAAATCCGAAATGCCGTGTGGCGATCGCGGCCCGTGAGGCCTGGAAAGTGCTGTGAGTGGCTTCCATGCATTTGGGTTTGTGGTTGGGGCGAAAGTCTCTAGACTTTTCCCTAGAGGGTGCAAACGCTATTCTAAAGCTCATATGGCGCCCGCTATGCCCGCAACGCCCGCCGCCCCTGCAAACGTTACTCTAAAGCTCCCTACACTCGTTGATTGTCATCGTGGTCATCACGTGAAAGTGCAGTCTGATGATGCGCGCGTGTGTTTCGTAGAGTGTTCGCGTCTGTGATTTACCGCCCGCACAAGTCATGGCATCAGCGTCACCACATGTGCTTGAGTGAGCGTGCTCCTTTGGTGTCAGAAGATCTTGGTGATCTTTTGCGATATGCGATGTGTTGTGCGCGCATATGAGTATTAGGGGCGAGATATGAGGAAAAAGCAACCAAAAGAACCTCCTATAGCGCGACACAGTACGAAAGTAAACAAACCAGGTGGGAACAATGTGTATTGGTGCATGTATTATAAAGGAAATTATGGTCATTGGATGTGTGTGATTACTTTGACGTGTGTATAGACACAGCTGTGTCATTTTAACGAAATTTATGGCCATCGGCTCATAACTACTTGCCAGATTGAATTGTAGGTTGGGTAAGTGCTCTTTTCTACACTCGATGCATGAACGCCTTGCATGAAAAACACCATGCAAGGTTCTTCATGCCCGGAAATGATGCGAGCTATGTGATATTGCTGCATCTATTGTGATTAACACACGCGATCACAATCAATCATGATCAGTTCTATTGAGCGTCATCGTTACGGAAGCAACGTCGCTAAGCATTTTTTAGCGAAAAAAAATTGAGGAGGATTTGGTTTTCAGCCATTGTATCATTCTTAACGGTATCTTATTAGGAAGCTTTACCTTTTGTATATATATAATTTTTCATTTCGCCTGTACTACGTGCACGTATTACGCATAGAGGTAAGTTCCTTATACTAAATTAGAGTACCTTAAAAGCAAAGATTAATGCATTGCACTCCCCTCTCTATTGCAAAAACAGCAAGATGCCAATACATTTTTTGGCACTGCTACACGCTGGAGACACTAGTACACGCTTGTAATCACTGGCACTTCACTGGGCGCACTGGGAAAATTGCCCGCAGCTTCCCTCGGGGGAACACTCAGGAGGATGCGGACCATATAATTGGTTAACGGGGTGTTAAAGTGCGACTTACTTGGGTCGATGGCTAAATTGGTTAACGTGGTTGTGAAATGGGGTGTTAAATTGCGACTTACTTGGGTCGATGGCTAAATTGGTTAACGTGGTTGTAGGAGGGTGTGTTAAATAAGTGAACACGTACACACGTGTGCGAAAGGGCGGCGCTGATCGAAGGGACGTCGATCATTGTGTTTGTGGATTCGTTGGAATTCATTTCACCGCGACCTTGAACGTCGACGCGCCGTACAAACCAACCGACGAGCGGCAACTGAGCGAGCGAGCGCCGACCTTGAGTATATATACAGCACGACGGCGCATGCACTGTCAGCTGTTGAATGTTCTCGAAGCGCGACGCCACATGCGCGTCCACTGGAGAATCAGGAGAATTGTAGATGTCGAACGCGGTGTGTAGATGAGGAAGGGTGCACAGATGGTGGAGGAGTGAAGCGCGCGCGGTGTGTAGAGGAGGAAGGGATGCACAGATGGTGGAAGAGTGGGCGACGGCGCGACGGCGCATGCGCGCGCGTCAGCTGTCGAATGTTCGAGAAGCGGTGCGGACGGCGCACTACAAGGCGCGAGTATAAGATGCTCCGCATCTAAAAGCTGTGTCACACTGGTAGTGGTGCTGGCTCAACCACTGCGACGATTGTGCGCACTGCGAAGCGCTGGAAGAACTGGAATTTTCACTGGCAAGCGCTAGTGAATACTGGAGCACGCACTGTTTCTGCCAGCGCAGTGAGCACGTTATTGCAGCGTGTGTCGTGGTACGTTTCTGTGTCATTGGATATAAAACACTTGATTCGACGGCAGGGATAGATGCTACCCTAACAGATACTGAGCATGTGTAATTTTTGGGGTGCACGTACGTATGGCAGCAATCATAATGAACCTTTTTCGCAAATGACCCCTGTGTATACCGGCCATATTGGCATCATTGCTGTAACGATTCCAAGTTGCAGTGCTTGTAAGCCTGGAGCTTCGCGCCACTCCTAAAAGAAACAGGAAATTGTTTTTGCCGCAAAGTTTGCGGAACGTAAATTAGCTCTCTCGAACGCTTCGCAAGGCTCCCAGCGGAGGTGAGAAAAAAGCTGTCGTTCGATGCCGCCACACCGCATAAATCTATGTCTGACCATGCTTATCCTTATACTTACTTCAGGTAAGAGTAAGTAAGGTTCCGATGCTGAAATGCAGAATCTTCAACTATCCCAACTCACCACGTCGAGAGCGGTCTTACCCAGTGGCCGCTCCAGCGAGCATAAAACCTGTCAGGCCGGCCACGTTGGTATATATGTTACCGGCGCTTCTTGCTTCATGTACACACAACTTTAAAGTGAGAGAATAACTGTAAAGTATAATTTAGACATCCATGGACCTAAATCAGCTATTTTGTCTTGTGTCGATGTTCGCACAGGGAGAGCTGACGATCAAACGTCGCGCTTTCAGCTACGCAGGCTGTCACCGAAAGCTGCCGGCCGCACTTAGCCGGTACTTCTCCGACTGTTATGTAACAACACTCAATTTTCAGTTGTTCATTTGGTACGCCTTCTTGAAATGACTCCTCGGCACACATACTCAGCGGATTGCATCGGTATTTCTATGGGTGTTCTTTTTAATTGTTGGTATTGATATAACTGCATATATCTGTACACTGGCACGCCCACTGTATACTGCCAGCGGATACCAGAAAAACGGCTGTCGCTCGGCATCGCCACTTCGTAAATGCATTTCTGGCATTGATTGACCTTCCACTTACTGCAGGTACAGTTTTGGTAACAGTTAAAAATGTTGCAAAGCTCAAATGCAGAAACTTCAAGCATCACAACTCAGCTGCTTCGAGAGCAGCCTTACCCAGTGCCCCGTCCCAGCGAGGCGTATCGTGCCCGCTGCATCAGTGTACAAGCTGCCGGCGCTTTTTACTTTAAGTAGGCGCAATTCTAAAGAGTAATAATAACTGTAAAGTGCAGTTTACACATCCCTTAACCTAAATCAATTATTTATCGGCGTGTGCGGTGCCCGCACAAGGAGCGGTGGTGATCGATCTGTCGTGCTTTCAGCAACGTAGGCTGTCACCGAAAGCTTCCATCTGAGCGCAGGAGCCGGTACTTATCTGACCTGTATGTAAGAACACGCATATTGGAGGTGCTAATTTGGTACGCGTTAGTGAACTAACCTACCGGCATACTTTTTCAGCGAATCGCTTTAGTAATTTCTTGGGTGATTTTGTTAGTTGCAGGTATGGATATAAATGCACGCAAATATGTAATTTGGCACGCCAGATGTGTTTTGTTACATCGTCGCTTGCGCAAAAAATAATACTCAATATTCACTCGTGTGCGCGGAAATCTACCGAACAAGACATTTGAAACACTTGTACTTGTTCACCAATAGCAACTGCGAGAACCGACAATAAAAGAAAAAAAGAAAACTATTGGCAGCGACAGCTGACAATCTGTGGCTGCTCTTCCAGTAAATTTTAGATTTTTCAGACCTAAGATGTGGATGCTTCAAAAAAACTTTGCGCTCCTTCTAATATCCGCACGTCATTTGGTGCCCGGAAGCCGTTCGTCGCGGTAAAATCAAGACGCAATGGTTATTTGGAAAGGAATATCGTGTCAGTCTTGACTGTCCAATTTGTAAATATGAAGTTTAACGGCGCGTACTTTGAAGAAATAGTCATTTCACAACCGCACATGAATGCTTTGGCGTGGCGTAGTTCCCACTTCACTCCATATTTTTGGTCTCCACTTTCTATGTTTACCAACGCCTCTCAAACACTGTCCATATATATGCCTATGGCATCAGGTTTCTACCAGTATCAAATGAAAGAATACCTTTCGACCTAGTTATGTTACTGTGCCTGCACGGTATATGGCAATCTACAATGGCGGTGCACCATGCTGATGTTAATGCGCGTTTGGTTAGGCAATACTTCTTTGAATCTGTCTCTTCATTCGTGGAATCACAAATGGTTCAACAAGAGGTGCCTGATTGGCTTCATCAAGTAGAAAGCCTTCTACAGGTGAAGGAATTTTAAAAAGCCTGTTAAATATGAAGCTTTTACCTTTTTTCTTTGTTTCATGTTTCTACTTTGTTTGATGTATATATGTTTGCGAATGTTGTATGTACACAGGCAATTAAGAAATAAAAAATTGGCGTGGCGTAGTGGGTAGCGTACTCGGTTCAAAATCAGGAAGTGGTCAGTTCAAATACCTGTGAAAAGTCATTTTATTTTTGTTAGAGCTAAATTTTTTTTATTTTCAATGTGAATGCACGCCATTTTACTTATATATTTATTTATTTATTTATGGCGAATGGGCACCCCCGTTCTAACCGTGTGAAGCCATTTCGGCCAGACTACTGGGATGCTGCCGCTAAAGCGTCCCAGTACCAGCGCTGGGAGGCGCTGGTACCAGCGCCATACTAGGCCCATAATCAGGCATGGCACTGGACGCTGGTACCCAGTGGCACTGGTTCTTGCGATTGGACTGTGAAAGGAAAGTCTGGCATGGAATTCACTCGCATTCCCTGGAGAGGGAAAACCCTCTTGTCTGCACAGACTCACCTTCGTACAGACATATCATTGAAACTGGTTGCCTCTGTTCCAGCAAAAATAGGCCGCACATCGAAAAAGTTGAATATTCATGAGCGGATGGGAAACAAGGCAACACCATCGTGTGCAAATTGTTGTCGAAGCAAGTAAAACAATTCACCTACAGCTTTTAGTCACTGCCAGTTTAGCCGCGTGCATCGCCTTGGCATTAACTTGACGACAACGTATGCAATGCCCCTCACTGTTAAACACACTGGGCACTACTTGCTTTTATTTGGAATAAACAAGACGCCGAATGAAGGTTTGGTGTTAACCTCCAACACGAAGACAAGCATCGCGACGCGAGACGTACATTCAGTATTTACGGCAGCATAAGAACCGAAATTCACGAATTCAATCTTAGATCACTTCGTTTTTCGCTTTGTGTCACAGTTGGCATAGCTTACCGAAATTAGTGAAGAAACCTGGCCTCAAAAGTTATGAAAAAAATTGCAAATGACCTGATGCCCCTGTTTTATTTTGTAAAGCCATAAAACAATGATTCCTTAAATTTGACCATTATCGTGATACTTTACTGTTTGCTTAGTACAATCATAGGTACCACGCGAAAACATTGCTTTCGAGAGATGTACATTGCTTGTTCGTAAACTCCGAGATGAGTGCAGTTGGGGGGGGGGGTGCGATTTAAATAAGAGATATATGGGTAAGCTGACGCGTAGGTCTGTGCCTTCTCAAGTTTATTTATCGAGGCTTGGATTATGAATTGCAGTACCAATGAAGTATTGTTGGGTCATGGTTGTATGCGTGAAAATAAAGACACTGTTCGGGAACTACTTCCTTTGTAGCACAGATTCATGAAAAATAAGGGCATTGAGACCGTGTGTGTGGAGCTAGGATTTATGGTTAGGTTGTCACCATCTATAGGCACATTTGTAATACTTCACGTGCGTGCATCGGCAGTGCAGTGAGTAAAGAGACCACAACGTTTCGCCGCAGATCGAGAGATCGAGTTTTCCAATTCAGGTCATGCAAAACATGCAATCTTTTTCTTTGTTAGCTGTTTTTACCGCCGTAAGTTCTTCACTAAAATATGTCCGAGAAGTGTTGGTGGCACCCGGCATTGAACACTTCCTCATTAAAAGTGGTACAGTCACCTCGTATTTTAAGTGTATCCTCCCCAAATCGTTGTTGGACAAAATACGTGCCTGATTTAGCCCACAGGTTACGCGTCTTTCCTATAGAACTTATCCTCGCGTTGCCGGGTCAATTGTTGCTGAACGTGTAGAGAAATTCATTCAGTTGATTTCGTACTTACGGATGGGCCACTACGCTACCACACGTGTGGGCTCACCGAAAAACCGTGACAAGCGTGGCATACAATGTTTAATAAAGAGCTCATGAGCTAAACAACTTCAACAATTACAGACCAATCAGCTTGCTCTCTATCGTACAAGCTGATTAGAAAGGTAATTGCTAACAGAATTACGGCAACATCACAATTCATTCAACCAAAAAACAAGGCTACTCAGCAATCAACCACGTCCATACTATCGATCAGGTAATGGAAAAATGCTTAGAATACATCCAACCACTATATATGGGCTTCATAGAATTTGCGAAGAAATTACATTCAGTAGAAATATCAGCAGGCATGCAGATGCTGCGCTATCAGGGTGTCGAGTAAACATATATAAACCTCATGGAAGAATTATACAGATGATGAACTGTCACCATTGTGCTCCATACAAAAAACGACACAATACCGATCAAGGTGTGACACAAGAGGATACATTCTCCCCAGTGTTATATACCGCGTGCTTGAAGGAGGTTTTGGGAGGCCTAGAATGGGAAGAATTTGGTATGAGAGTTAGTGAAGAGTGCCTTTGTAACTTGCGCTTCACCGATTACAATGCATTTCTGAGTGGCTCAGGGGACAAACCGCCACTCATAATTATTGAAATAAACAAGGAGGGCAGAAAGGTAGGTCTTCAAATTAATCGGAAGAAAACGAAAGTAATGTACAACAACCTCGGAAGAGTACAGCCCTTCGAGATAGATAGCAGTGTGCTTGAAGTTGTAAGCGGCTACGTCTACTTAGAACTGACAGTAACTGTGCAGCAAAAGTGTGATATCGAAGTATATAGAAGAATAACAATATGGTAGAGCGCTTTCGGCAAGCGTACTCAAATCATGACTGATATATGACTTTCATCTTAGAACAGAAAGGTTTATAACAACTTCATCTTCGCGGTACTTACATACTAAGCAAAAACGTGGAGGCTTACAAAGAGGGTTCAGCTTTATTTGAGAACGTCGCAGCGAGAGATGGAAAGGAAAATGATAAATGTAAGCTCAAGAGTCAAGAAGAGAGCAGTGTGGATGAAGGAACAAACCGGGGTATAGATATCATAGTTGTAATCAACAAGAAGAAATAGACATGGGTCGGGCATGTAGCGCGTAGACAGGATAATCGCTGCTCATCAAGGGTTACGGACTGGATATCCAGAGAAGGCAAGCGGGTGAGGGGGTGACCGAAAATTAAGTGGGCATATAAGATTAGGATGTTTGCGCGTGAAAATCGCAGCATCAAGCACAGGACCGAGTTGACTGGCAAACATAGGAGAGGTCATTGTCCTGCAGTAAACATAGTAAGGTTGATGATGATAATCATAATGATGATGAAGCTAAACAATGAGAAAGTATCAAACAAGCATAAGTGAACAGTGTATTAGGTAAAAGACGTTAAGAACATCATAGTAAAAATCAAGAAAACATGATAATACGAAGGGCGCGAAGCGTGAATATAAGCTAGGTAAGATGTTATCCCAGATATGCAGAAATAATGAGTGGGTAATAATCAATAAGGTGCTGACATTTGTGTAGTAAGCATACCAACGAACTCTCTCATTGCCACACAGCTGTGTTATACAAGACTGCTTACAGCTGCGGCTGCTTATAATAGAACAAATGGGTCGCCGTGGTTACGAGAGAGTAATTGAGCACAAGGAATTAATTACCTAAGGATAATCACCTGCTGTCTCTGCATTCTCGAAAGTGTAAATGCACGCCTATACGTTCTGCCTGCGCAGATGTGCAGAGACCGAGAAAGGAATGAATGTGTCATATGGTTGAGAATATCGATAGCTTCGACAGCGCATGTTTGTATCTATACCGTTGACTGAACTCCATGGAGATGAAAATGCCTTAAAAGTTAGTTGCAACACACACTACTGCGCGTCAGATTAATATGTAATTCATCTTGCCTGGACACAAGAAGGCTAGACTTTCTATTGACCTTTTTTTTTCGCAACTGTTAGTTGGTGTTCGAGGAGTCTTGAATTGCGTGTGTTCATAACACGCCCTCTTTTTTTAACTTGAAAGCCTACGAACTATAACTATGCCTCTTTTTGGGCTAGGGCGTGGTTCGTTTTTGTATTACTACAAGTATGCGATGTATCATTACCTGTTGGAGTGTACAAATTGTTTTATCTCATTCTCGTGACAGGAAAGGTGACCGCTACGACTCGGGAGTCACAGCGGCTCATGAGGGAACGTTCATCCGAATTACCCCTGCGTTATACAGGATGGTCTACCTTGTGTGGAGCGCACCCATCACGAAGTTCTGGGTTCATCAGGTAAATACGAACCACGTTATTTTGTAGTATGAAAAAAAAAAGAGAACTAGATGCGATGGGCTACAGAGATCTTCACGTCTTCAATAAAACTTTCTGCGGGCAAGCTGTTGTTGTATCACAGATTTTCTAGCGCAAAGTAGAATAGAAAAAAAGATACTGAGAAGAGGAGAATACTGTGCACTGCATTCTTCTATTGTGCAAAGTAACAAAAACACCGACCATGGTAAAATACGCAAAAATTAAAACGACGTTTTGGCTCACCACACGGGAGCCTTGTTCATAGTTCACTGTGACTGTGAACAAGGCTGCCGGGTGGGGAGCCGATACGTCTATTATTTGTGTATTTTACTTTGGTCGACAATTTCACATTGCACTATGTTTGTCCCCGACCCGACGGGATTCCGTCCAGCTCTCTTCACTAATCTTCGGTTCTCTTCAAGTATTTCTTTACACTTTTGCCCTGAAAAATGTTGCCTGTGGTCTCTATCTGCGCAAAGCCCGAAAGCAACCACACCGCTCTGCGTGGTGACAACCTGCACAAGTTGCGGGGTCTGACGTGGTGGGCCTAGGAGCATGCGAGGCTTAATAGACACGCTGGCTTACTTTGCATGTCTGACAACGTAAAAGAAGCGCCATGCTTACGTCGAACGCGCAGCAGTAGCTGTCACAGCGATAGCTGAGAAATCGACATTTCTAGGGTCTTTTTTTATATTCTTTGCGTAACTGCTACAAGCGAACTTGCAAGGTACCCTCTAGGCCATAAATAATATTTTTGTGTAATACGAAGGGATCCACTGTGCCATCCTTCTTTATTTTCAGGAGAAGAGTGGTACCCGCTACACAAATGAAAAACAATATTGTCCAGTATTATTACTTGAGCTCCTGATGATCATGAATTATGTTTAACGTTAATGTAATAGTTTGCAGTATTGTAATGTAATGGGTTGCAGCCCGTGGTTATGCAACTTACTCTGTGTGACGCCTGATGTTTTTTTCGTTGTCCTAAAGCACATTATTACATACACTAGGCACTTCCCTTCTCATCAAGCAGCCTGCCAAGGGCCAGTTTGTCACAGAGTTTTAAGCACCGGTGGTGCTCAGTTGAAAAAAAGAAAGCGGTGAAGCTGAGTGGTAGAGCACTGGCAGGGCACACGGGTTTACATCAGAAACTGCCGTAGAGGTTCTTTTTTTTTACTGAGTTTTTTTAATATCCACTAGTGATTACGGATACCGACAGTGGCAGACAATTTGGCGTAACGACGCTTGTTTTGATCTCATAACAGATTTTGCTGTAAAAAATGCCCTTGTTTAACCGCATATTCAAAAAGACATGACCTGGATAGCCACGTGTTGTGGGACACAAAAATAAAAAAACAAATCACAGCGTATACATGGATTGGATGATGATGAGCGGGGTGAAGCACTAGTGGGTTTCATCGCTAAACCGTGAATAAGTGGCGAATATTGCCCACTACACCATATATACAGCTTTTGCGTTTATGACATAAAACAAAATGCGTTTATGACTTTCTGTTGTGTCTACACTCGGAAAGCGCGCTTGGAGGATTACTTCTAAGGAAGAAGACGCAGTAAAAATGTAAAGTCCGTTCGACGGCAGCTGGCTACTTGCGGATACACGCTTTCCTTCATGAAATGGGTGCAGCGACAACTTCAGCGCCCAGCTCAATCGCACATCGCTGCTACAAGAAAACGCGCATTGGTGCCTTACGTCCCAGGCTTCGGCAGAACCCTCGCTCGGTTTTCGCGTGGCTACGACGTCCAAGCGATTCACGTTCCGACACGAAAGCTCAGAGCACATCTCACAAATGTCAAAGATAAGTTGGACAGAAAAGATTTTCCCGGTGTGGTGTATAAAATTCCTTGCAAAGACTGTGAATACGGACACATTGGCGAAACGGAAAATTACAAAAGAAGGCTCCGGGAACATTTTAATGACGTTAAGAACAAGAAAGTAGCTTCTAATGTCCTCGCAGAACATGTTGCGTCTACTGGGCATGCTATCGACTGGGATAAAGCCTCCATCAGTGCCACGGCAAGAAAGTTGTTACCACGATTGCACATAGAATTTCTGGCCATTCAGACTATTGCGCATACGTTGAACAGAAATATTGGGACACTCCCCCCTGTGTACGCGCGATGGCTGCAATAGGCGATGAAACGGGCATAAGAAGAGCGCACTACGCCATTGGCGGTCACTGTGAACAAGGTTGCCGTGTGGGGAGCCGAAACGTCTTTTCAACTTTTGTGTATTTCACCTTGGTCGGCGTTTTTGTTATTTTGCACTATGTTTGTCCCCGACTAGACGGAATTCTGTCAGACTCTTGACTACATTATGTATACAATTGCACCAAGTGAACTGCCAGAACGAGGATGAAGCCGGCTACACTAAAGTCCAACTGCGGCCATGCGTGCCGAACATGTGAATAGGTGTGTAGCCAGGGGTTGGCACACCAGGCATGTGCCCCTTTCCCCAAAAATATTTTTCACCGTGTGATAGAGAGCGTAAAATGGTCATTTTTAAGCGGTGCCCGTTCTGAAATCAAAGTAGCCTCTCCCCCCCTCCCCCAAAAAAACTTTAATTCTGGCTACACGCCTGCTCGTGAAGGTGCTTTAGGTGTCAATGGTACAATGCTACAATGATAGTTCCATTTCTTGGGGAGGGCAATTCGCATTCTCATATTTGCATAAAACTAACCTCCGAAAACTGCGAATTTCTATGTCACTGTGAGAACTGCGGTGGTGACAACCCATCATACTGACGATGTTGCGCAGCATCGAAAAAGGCAAACTATATAGTACACTGCAAGTGATGGAAAACATGTCCTTCAGTGAAGCTGAAAGGAGGTGCTCACCGTTCTGCGGCACAACCAAGGTTCATGTAGCGAATCAAGGGACAGATAAAGGTCGATAAAGATGTCACTACCAAGCGTGCCAACCACGTCAAATATTCTAGCATGATTTGGTATAATATGCTGCGAACACTCAGTGCTTCTCCCTTGAACAGATATGTTCATCAGCGAAGAGCTGCAATCTGTCTCCAGATTTCTCCTTGTCTTTTTCCTTTCCATGTTCTGCTAAATTTACATCCAGTGCAATGCGCATTGCCTTGACACAACTATCTGCTGCTCATGAGATAGATAGATAGATAGTAAGATAGATAGATAGATAGATAGATAGATACATAGGTAGATAGATAGATAGATAGATAGATAGATAGATAGATAGATAGATAGATAGATAGATAGATAGATAGATAGATAGATAGATAGATAGATAGATAGATAGATAGATAGATAGATAGATAGATAGATAGATAGATAGATAGATAGATAGATAGATAGATAGATAGATAGATAGATAGATAGATAGCGTTTCAATGCGCCACTCGTCAAGGAAGAAGTTGGCATTTCGGCCGCGCGGCGGGTGCATCGCGATAATAAAAAAAAATCAGTTCGAAAACTGAATGCTGTCAGGGCTGGATCTTTCCCGTGTTAGCTCCGACAGTTAATGGTGACCCTATAAAGAACACACAGCTCCGATCATCCCGCATGGATCCCGCCGGCTCTGCCACCAATCCTACTGGTCCTGACGCCCACAAAGACGCCAAACCTAGCGGTGCTGCAGTCGCTACGATTTAACATGTCAACCTGCCACCATTTTGACCCAACAGCCCCAGCACAAGGTTTCTGCAGGTTGTGGCGCACTTCCGTCTACGGTAAATTACCAGTCAACAGATCAGACACTGGGATCTGGTATCCTGATTACCTCCGGACGTAGCCGACGACTTAGCTGATATTTTAGCGTCGCCGCACCCGAGCCACCCCTACGACACGTTGAAGGCAGCTATCCTTTCCCGCAAGTCTGAGTCCGAACATAGCAGACTCCAACAGCTCATCACGGCTACAGAGCTTGGTGACCATCGCCCATCACAGCTCCTACGACGCATGCGCCAGCTCCTTGGCGGCCCCTCCGCCCCTCAAGAGGAGAAGCAGTCACGTGAGTTGTTCCTCCAGCGCTTACAGCAGAGCATGGTCCCGGTCCTCGTAGCTGCAGGAGATGTCCCACTAGACACACTCGCTGAAATGGCTGACCGAGTGGCGGACTACTCGCGGGCACATAGCCTCAACGCCGTTACCACACCGCCACCGGCCACCGCTGCAGAGCCGGCGCTCGCGAGCATCGAGAACCGTTTGGACGCCCTTGTCAGGCGCCTCGATGACTTTGTACCTGCGCATCGTCAACCGTTATCCATGTTCCAGATACACAGTCGGTCCTCGACGCCCCCACGTTCTCCGGAACTTCGGCCACCCGACGCGCCGCGAAACGTTTCATCCTCAACCATGTGCTGGTACCACCGCCGATTCGGTGCCTCTGCTCGCAAATGCACTCGCCCATGCTCCTGGTCGGGAAATGCGACGACCGGCCACTGACGGCGGCAAGTGGTACTGGTCAAAAGTCATGCCGTTTTTTCTATGTTTCTGATAAGATCACTGGCGCTTGCTTCCTAGTCGACACAGGAGCCCAGGTTAGCCTCATCCCGGCCTCATGTGCAGATCGCCGTCGCAACGAACAGACCTGCCCACTCCAAGCGATAAACAATTCCGCTATTCGCACATACGTCCAACGCTCCTTTACACTTGGCCTTGGACTACGCCGTGCGTTCCGCTGAATGTTCATCCTCGCTGACGTCTCGCAAGCTGTTCTTGGAGCTGACTTCCTCAGTTTTTTCAACTTTGCTGTGGACATGCATGTTTATCGCCTCATTGATCTCACCACTCGCCTCTCCATCAACGGTGTACTCTGTACTTTCTCGCCAACGGGACTGCGAGCTCTCACACCTGCTTCGCCGTATGCAAAAATACTCGACGACTTTCCAAGCATCACAAAGCCGCACACCAGTGCGTCACCGGTGAAGCATACCATCACTCACCACATTGTGACCACTGGACCTCCCGTTTTTACACGACCCCGTCGACTATCTGGAGAAAGCCTCGCCATCGCCCGCCGTGAGTTTGAGCACATGCTTGAACTCGGCATTGTGCGGCCTTCCTCCAGCAACTGGGCGTCGCCACTCCACATGGTGCCGAAGAAAGATCCTGGCGACTGGAGACCATGTTGGGATTACCGCGCTCTCCATGCCCACACCTTACCAGACCGCTATCCACTTCCTCACATACAGGATTTCACATCAAATTCGGCTGGGTGCACAATCTTCTCTAAGATTTACTTAATGAAGGCTTACCATCAGATTCCTGTAGAACCTGCCGACATTCCGAAGACGGCGATCACCACCCCGTTCGGTCTGTTTGAATATGTGAGGATGCCTTTTGGATTGCGCAACTCTGCACAGACCTTTCAGCGCGTTATCAGCGAGGTCTTGCGAGGTCTCGATTTCGTATTTGCCTACCTTGATGACCTCCTTGTAGCAAGCTCATCCGGCCCTGAGCATGAAGCCCACCTGCGCACCCTGTTCCACCGCCTGGATGATTACAGCTTCGTAATTAATCCCAATAAGTGCCTCTTCGGCGTCGCTACAATAAAGTTCCTAGGGCACCTTGTCACTCCAAAGGGTAGCCAACCACTCGCCAGCAAAGTGAAGGCTATTCAAGACTTTCCACCCCCGACTTCACTGAAGAGACTTCGAGAATTTCTGGGTCTACTAAACTTCCATCGCCGATTTCTTCCAAAGTGCACCACATTCCTAAAGCCCTTGACCGACCTATTGACTAAAAAGAAAGACCCGGCTGCGCCACTGGATTGGCCCAAGGACGCTGCATCTGCCTTCGACACTGCCAAGAAAGCTCTGGCAGACGCTACCATGCTCATACATCCCGTCTCTGATGCCCCAATTCGTCTCATCACCGATTTCATTTTCATTTATTGGTAACCTCAGGACTGGGAAGTATTACAGAGGGGAGTGGTAATAGCAGAAAAAGCAAAAAGAAAAAAAAATACAGAAATGCAGCAATGAATATGCAGTTATTACAGTGGTGCGGCTCCTACTCAAACAGTCTTAGCTAATGGCGTTTTTAAACAATTCATAATCTTGGATAGTTGCAATTGATGCGGGAAGGTGATTCCATTCGATGCTCGTGCGTGGTAAGAATGATGTGTGGCAGCCATTTGTTCTGCATAATGGAACTCCAACCTTGTGACGATGATCTAGACGAGGTGATACATAATCTGGTAGTGAAATAAGTTCATTATGTAATTGGGGATGGTGATATATTTTGTGAAAAAGACACAAACGAAGAAACTGACGGGGAGATGCTAAAGATGGTAGGTTCAAGCTAGATTTCATTGCCGATATGCTTGCGGTGCGGTTATAGTTAGAAAAAATAAAGCGGGTAGAATTATTTTGAACCATTTCGACTGAGCTTATTAGATTGGCAGATACGGGATCCCAAACCGAGGCGGCATATTCTAATTTAGGGCGAATCAATGTTTTGTAGAGGGTAAGTTTAAAGGAAGAAGGAGCTTCTTTAAACCTCTGCATCAAGCGCGGCAGTTGGCGCTGTTCTCGAGCAGCACGTATGCGGTTGGCAGCCCCTTGGGATTTTCTCGCAAAAACTGAAGCCACCAGAAACAAAATACAGTACATTTGCCCGAGAACTCCTCGCGGTATACCTCGCTATCAAACACTTTCGTCATTTATTGGAGGGCCGGGACTTTTACGTCGTTACAGACCACAAGGCCCTGACGTTTGCCTTCCATCGCAATCACAGCAATTATACTGCACGGGAGATCCGTCAACTATGTTTTATTTCCGAGTTCACTGTGGATCTCAGACACGTACATGGGCCGGAAAATGCTGCTCCTGATGCACTATCCCACATCGATGCCTTGTCGACCCAGCTGCCACTAGACATGGAAGAGCTAGCAGCTGCCCAAAGCAACGATCCTGAGCTGCACCGTCTTCGCTCTTCATCCACGTCTCTATCGTTCACGGAGTGGCTGTTTCCATTATCTACCTCATTAATAACGTGCGAAACGTCTACTGGTATCTCTCGGCCCTTCGTGCCTTCAGCTTTTCGTCGTGCAATTTTGATCAACTGCACAACATGAGCCATCCAGGTATTCGTGCGACCCAGAAGCTAGTCACATCTCGTTTCCTTTGGCCAAGCATCAATGCTGATGTCCGACGCTGGGCGCGAACCTGCCTTGAGTGCCAGCGCGCTAAAGGTCACCGTCACACTGTCACGGCAACATCCCCGTTTCGGCCTCCAGACGCAAGGTTTTCTCACGTCCATCTCGACATCGTCGGTCCTTTTCCGTCATCGCAAGGAGCCTGTTACCTGCTGACATGTGTGGATCACTTCACCCGATGGCCGGAAGCGTTTCACATTTCCGACATTACAGCACCAACAGTTGCCAAGGCTTCCACAAACGGCTGGGTGTCGCGCTTTGGATGCCCTTCTGTCGTCACCGTTGATCACAGTCGTCAGTTTCAATCGGCCCTTTTCACCGCACCTACCAATACCCTTGGCATTCGACACATCCACACAACTGCCTACCATCCTTCCGCCATCGCATGGTCGAACGGCTATATCGACAACTGAAAACTGCCCTCACTGCACACTAGCCAAGGGAACATTGGCTCGACCACCTCCCCTTCGTACTTCTGGGCATCCGATCAGCATTGAAAGTGGATCTCGGCTGCTCATCAGCCGAACTAGTCTATTGCGTTTCTCTGCGTCTTCCAGGAGAATTCTTCGAGCCATCATCGCCACCTTCCACTCACGATGCCTCCACGTACATTCGAGAGCTGCGCACCACGTTTCGGGACCTTGCTCCTGTGACTCCTGCCGACCGACACCCCCAGTCTGTCTTCGTCAGTCAGGATCTGCATGACTGCAGTCACGTCTTCGTTCGGCGTGACCGAATACGGCCACCACTAACACCAGCCTATGATGGCCCATTCCGCGTACTCCATCGTACACCTAAAACGTTCACGCTGGACATCAATGGCCGTGAAGACGTCGTGGCTGCTGATCGACTGAAACCTGCGTATATCACCGCTCTCGCGGCCGCGGGGTTTCATTCTAAAGTCCAAATGCCAACATCCAAGCATGTCCACTGGGCGACTCCTCTAGTGATTCCTACGGCTCTCGCTCTACGGGGGGGAGCCCTGTAGCGTCTCAATGCACCGCTCGTCAAAGAAGAAGTTGGCATTTGGGCCGCGCGGCGGTTGCAACGCGATAATAAAATAAAATCAGTTCGAAAACTGAACGCTGCCAGTGCTGGATCTTTCCAATGTTAGCTCCGACAGATAGATAGATAGATAGACAGATAGATAGATAGATAGATACATACATAGATAGATAGATAGATAGATAGATAGATAGATAGATAGATAGATAGATAGATAGATAGATAGATAGATAGATAGATAGATACGCTAAGAGTCGCCGAAGTTTGCTAAGAAATGTTTAGCTTTTAAAATGTTGCGTGTCTATAGTGCGAGGTGTGGGAGAATCACTTTTCGCCTGCCTCGTAAGAAATAATAAAAATTTATTATTGAACTTATCCAGGAAGCGCACACCATTAAAAGAAGCCTCGATGCCAGAACTCGGCAATGCAACCGTCCACCTTAGCTTGATTCACTGTTCTTGGAACTGATTTGAAGTGGGTCAGTGACTTGCGTGCCAACCACCAACGAGCTCTGGGAAGTTATTCGTGAAGTGGTTCGAGAGAAACTACGTCCACTGCTGCCGTGTACCTTCCAGCCCCCCAAGCAGCGTCTCTCTTGGACGTAGTACGTCAAGAAGTACAGCAGGCGCGTGGCTCTGCGTCACCGACAACGGGAATAGAGGGTGAAGCTGTGACTTACGCCGCTGCAGTGCACAGTAGCTCACCCCGACAATACGCTCCCCGTACATCTCGCCGTGACCCTGCCGCTCCAAACAAACGTCCTTCCTTTCGCGACCGCCCTAAATACGAGCAACGCTTGGGCCCAAGAAAATGTGACACCTGAAGAAGTCCCGACTATCGCATTCTGTACTTCCGTTGCGGCGAAGCCGGCCACATCCTTCGACACTGCCCCTAGAGACGGATGGGACTGAAGGGTTTGTCCTACGGGGTACTGCGGCCACATTCTTTGCAGCGACCTCCGACCGTCGAAGACTACTTACGCCATGTCGAGTACACTTCCAGCCATTCACCACCACCACCAATCTAACGGTACACTGCGGCAGCATCAAGAGAATGGTCCCCAAGCCCCTGTAGGGGAAACTAAAACAAAGCAGCCTTTGGAGGTGAGGTTGCTTCAAGAAGAAAACGCGAAGATCCTCCACTGACGACGAGGCAGTTTCGACGATGACGACGACTAGCCCGATGACGATGAAGACGCTGCCTTCAGTACGATAAAGATGACGTGAGGTAGCTGCTACAGCACTTTCTCCTTAACTAAAATGACGATGGCTGTGTCCTACAGCAGTCACAGTACCCGACGAAGCCGTCACCCTATCACAAAACTTACTCACAACTGCAGTACTCGGACCACGGACGTTGAAGTGTCTTTTTATGTCACACGGTAACTGCCTCGATAGATACAGAGGCCAACTACTCAGTACTCAGTGGCCCATTCACAGCTAAACTAAAGAAGGTAAAGACTGCTTGAAATGGCCCATGGATCCGCACAGCAGGAGGCCACATTCTCAACCCATCCAGACGATGAACCGCAAAGGTGACATTCAATGAACACACGTACCCAGCGACTTTCTTGGTGCTACAGCAGCGCGCACGTGACGTCATTCTCGGCCTAGATTTTCTGAAGCAACATTGTGCGGTTATCGATCTGAGACCCAGGTTCATCACAATGGCTGAGGACGAGGCTATAACTTTGCACTCAGCGCTGAAGAAGCGAGCAGCCACCCATGTGCTTGAAGATGACGTAACCGTCCGGCCTCGATCAACAGTGCTGGTGACTGTAACTGTTGCACCTCCTGAAAATATAAATGGCATCATCGAGGTAAAAATGCAGTTTCTGTTGGACAGAGGCATTGAGATCACAAAATGCATTACTGAAATAAAGAATTGGAAAAGTGGCGTTATAGTAGCAAGCTTCAGCCAAGATTTTCGTAACCTGATCAAACCCGCAACTATCGCCTCCTTCAAAGAAATCGCCAAAGTGAACATTAGCGTCACCCTACCAGAACCGACAGGAGTGATTACACAGCCCTAAAGCTCGGTGATGATATCCGACATGAATCCTTCCCTGCCTCAGCAGAAGCCGCAACTGCTCGAGAACCTTATCCGCAGTAACAGCAACTGCTTCGCGGCCTCTTCAAAGGTCCAACAAACGTAGATAGCAAAACATCAAATCGTAACAAAAAAAATATCCACCCCATTCGCCAAAGCTCATATCGTGTGTCAGTGCGCGAACCCCAAGCTATCCGAGAGCAAATCGAAGAAATGATGCCTGACGATGTGATTCAACCATCCAAGAGTCCCTGGGCAGCGCTGGTTCAAAATGAAAAAGAAAAGCCTTCAAATTTGCGCCAAATATCTCCAATTGAATAACGTGATCAAGAAAGTCATATACCAATTACCCAGGATAAATGATACATCGGATCATCTTAGTGATGCAAAAAATTGGCAGATCCCACGTAAATTACGAATCGATGACATGTGAAGCATGAATAAGAAATGTTGATATGTCACTTTAAAATCAGCACAACGTTACGAGGTGGAGATAAATGATCCCATACATCACTTCCGTGTCGTGATTATCTTGTTTGGATGTATCCTTTACCTTCGTCATCTAGAGACGTCACGTTATACAAAATTTAGTATATGTGGAGCTATCAAAACGGCCGCGAGCACGCTGTGAGCATGGTTTGTTGTCATGTTTTTACATGACACGCGTGTCAGGATTAGTATCTTTGCACCAGTAGCATATTTCATCCATTGACGTAACGTAACACGTAGTTTCGTATATGTGGAGGTAGCAAAACGGCCGCGGGTGCGTCATGAAGGGCGAAATATACTCCAGTGTAGCATTGACGGGCACACAAGCAGGGCATAGCGATGCTACGTTAGCAAAACAGGAGCACTCTATAGTCTGACGCCAGGCGCGAACAGCGTCCGTGTTCGCGGCCAAACGGCATCTGGCGCGAAATCTGACATGCTGCATTTCGCGTCAATGCGTTACCCAGACAACACTGCGTCTCGCTCTTTTCGTAAAAGAGGGACGCCGGACGCGTTGAAACGCGCCTGCGTCAAAGCACCGCAGCGCGGCGCGCACCTGTGAGTATAAGGCAGGACCGGCGCTTGGCGCGCCAACGCGGCCGTGACGCGATGAAATGAACGCCAGCAAGAACGCGCACCGCGTCACGTGGAAATGTATTGGCCCCTTTACAATGGGATGTAGTCATGTTCTCACATGACACGCATCTTGTGATTGTCATGTTTACACCAGTCACATACCTTCGTCATTCGTTAGCGTCACGTAATAACAAATTTGGCATATGTGAAGCTAGCGAAACGGCCGCGAGCGCATCATCAGTGTGGCATGTAGTCATGTTGTTACATGACACGCATGTCGTGATTATCATGTTTGGATGTTCCATTTACCTATGTCGTCCGTTTGTGTCGCGTAATACCGAGTTTAGTACATGCAAAGCTAGCAAAATGGCCGCGTGCGCATAATGAGTCTGGCATGTAGTCATGTTGTTACATGACACGCATGTCATGCTTTTCATGTTAAGGTCTGTCGCTTGTGTTCGCCGTGCAATTATGCCATATGATACCAGTTTTGCAACATGCCATGTGAACTAAACCACTGCAAGAGCTGCAGGACCATGAATTGTAAATCATGACATTCATGACATACATGTCATAATTTTCATGTTATGGCTAGTCGAATATGTTCTTCATACAGTAATTTGATGCCATACCAAGTTTGCTACCGATACCATCGTCGAAATGGCCAGGAAAGCTAAAAGTCGTAGGCGGATAGATAGATAGATAGATAGATAGATAGATAGATAGATAGATAGATAGATAGATAGATAGATAGATAGATTACGCTGAAAGTCGCCGAAAATTGCTAAGAAATGCTTCGTATTCAGTACTTCTTGTCCACGGATATGAAGACGGGATAAGGCCAAAGTAGAATCGACGAAAGATATCGAAAAAAACGGCCTACATCACACAGGATGGGATCTATGAGTCCAAAGTGATGCCATACGAGCTTTGTTCTGCCCCAGCAACCTTCCAGCGTGTAATGGACACAGTACTGCACAGCCTGAAGTGACAAATTTGTCTCATACACTTGGATGATGTCTTAGAGTCCTCATCTAACTTTAGTGAGCACTTGAAAAGACATAGAACAGTATTGGGCGCACTCAAATCCTCAGGGCTAAGCCTTAAGCCAGAAAAAGTCACTTTGCCTGCGAGGAGTTACAGTTTCATGGTCACATCATAAGCAAGGAAGGAGTACGCCCAGATTCGCAGAAAACATATGTCGTCGCTCGCACAGTTTTGTCACCCAGCAGACAAGAAAGCCGTGCGCATGTTTTTAGGACTATGTGTATATTACCGGTGGTTCATTGATGACAATGACAATGACAATGGCCCTTTGTTGGGCCTATCAGCACCAGATCTTTCGCACAACAGCAACGCTCTGACCCCAACCTACAACTACTCATCAAGTACCTGGACGGTGAATCCTCCACTCCTCCTAAATCATTCAGGCATGTCTTATTACTGTCCTTCAGTGTGCGAAGTGGAGTGGTCGTAAAAACAAATTTGCGCCCAATAAGACCGCCTACTTTCTAGTCGTCCCAAGCAGCCTCCGAGCAGAAATTCTACAAGCCGTACACGATGAAGCCACCACTGGCCGTCTTCTTTTACTCGTACCCTCCACAGAATCCAACAGAGGTATTACTGGCCCCGTCTCTCCACAGATATTGCGAGTTACGTTAAGAGTTGCCGGGAATGCGCCGCAAAACACCACTCACAAGACCAGCTGCATTTAGGATTAATGCCAGTTGGGCGTGTCGGTAAAGGTCCATGATGAAACAAGCCTTAAAAAATACACACACTCAGAGAGGACACAGACGAGTGCTAATTACCAACTGAAAATTTCATTTCGAAGCGAGCACTAACGTCATTCCGAGCCTTCCCTGTCATCATCAACAACGTGATATACCCAACTAGCCACTCCCATATTCGATGGCATACTACCCGAAACAAACACCTGTAAAGCCCCCTGAAAAGTAAGAAACCAAAACGTAAAATAGATAATTCAGTGGGTTATGTTACGTCCATAAACGCGAATTTTGGATCCTTTAGTTGAACAGACGTTTGGCTCATGCAATGGTCACCTCTTTTTCTAATTCTACGCGCTTCTATTATTTCTCTTGTTGTCCACTTCTTTTGCCTGTCAATAATTGGTGCGTATAAAAATTTCGGTTGGCAGGTGACTTTCTTGGAGTGCATCACTGAGTGTGAGTAAGGGGTCCCCTTTAGTGTACTCCTATGTTCACGAAGGCACACATTCAGGCACCGATCCGTCTGACCGACGTATTTCTTTCCACATGTGAATGGAGTTGCGTATACAACATGTTTTTTGCACTCAACCTTCCTCCTACAATGTTATACACGACATCTGTCCAATTCTCCCGTTTCTTTCTTTTTGGTTAACCTTTCTATTGTTGGGCGAATCTTCAATAATTAGTTTTCATTAGATAAAACAACCCGAACGCCAGACATTAGTGCAACTTTTTTCAACCGATGTGAAATATTGCACAAATACGGGATGACCACTGTCCGCTCTTTTTCACCCTTAACTTGTCTCACCTCTTCGCGTGCGCCGATCATTGTCTTTTTCACATTCAGACGAATCTTCTCACAGGCCATGTAAGTTCTGGCGTCGCACGCCTGTGGGGTGAGTCTTCTTTATCGCAAGAAGGCGCGCTTCCTATACAGCCGATTCTCGGGAGACGATAATCCAGGCTTAAGGACGCCCGTTCTGGTAAGAAGATCATGGTAACTCGCCGCTTTTAACAACCAGCTAGGGGGTCACCAACCAGCGGAGTGCCGTCGGGCGACGTGAGGACATCCGATGTATTCACACGCATTCATCTGGATTAGAGTCCACGGGACGGCTGTCAAAATGGACAGCGTAGTCGTCCCACAGTAATGACATGGGCCTGCAGCTGAATGGCGCCACCATGGCATGCGTTCGCACAGTTCGCGGAACTTGTTGTGTAGGCCGGTCCTTTCGTCTGTCCTCTCACACTGGAAGGTCAAGTGCTTGAACAAGAGAGCGATAGGAGAGGACGGCAACAAGTCTTTTAATCTGTCCAATAAACAGACTGAATGTTTTTGGTTGGCCGTGAGGAGAAATGAGAGGGGCAACTGAGGTGTTAAAACCTGACTCCCATTTCCTTACAGTCATTATGGTCGCAGGAAACAGTGCTCTGCACTATCGGCTTTGCCGAGGCAACATGCGACGGTTTTAATGGTCAAGAGTCTTGTAATTTTGTACATAAGTTCCTGTACATAAAGTCCAGTTGTCGTGACGCATCGAAATCCGCTGCTCTCCATTCTTTACAAGATGCAGCAGCCATGACAAGACAAGGTGAACACCATGCAACCAACCTTCCACTCCCATCTATAGCAACAGCCGCTACGTAGTTGAGAGAGCTCTGCTCAAGAAAACAGAGGAAGGGGGTAGAAAGTGGAGTTTTACTGCCTAATAAGATACAATGAAGTTGATAACCAGCTCACCTCAAGCGCTTGATCTGCGAGGATCCTACAGCCGATTTTACTACCTTTAAGGCCATTCCAACCTGCTGGGCTCCTTTTCTAAGTCAACGTCAAGTAACAAGTGTGTTACAGTGGTGACAGATTAGCTCATAGGATACGCAGAAGCGAAGCCCTTACGAAAGGGCGCAGTGGTGGAAGTCGCGAAATGTTTTGTGACATCTATTCTCCTGTGACACGGAGCTCCGGAGGTGTTCATCACAGACAAGTTAACAGTGTTTACAGTGCACTAGAAGTAGGCGGTGACGTGTACGTCGTTCTCGTCAGTGGCATTCGGAAGCATGGCGTCAGGAGTGGCTGTGATGCCCCTCCCGCGGACAAATTCAAAAGACCCAATTTTGGTGCTCTCCTGCACTGCGGCCCCACGGCGGTGGTCTAGTTGCAAAGGCACTCGGCTGCTGACCCGCAAGTCACGGGAGTAAATTCCGGCTGTTGCGGCTGCATTTTACATGGAGGCGAAAATGCAGCCGGCCCGTGTGCTCAGGTTTGAGTGCACATTAGAGAACCCCAGGTGGTTGAAATTTCCGTAGTCCTCCACTACGGCTTCTCTCATAAATATATGGTGGTTTTAGGACGTAAAACTCCACATATCAATCAATGACCCCATTCATGGTGCATCGCACTCGCTATCTATGTCCTCTTCCCTCCTGCGGTCACCATTGCTCAGCAGAAACTTTGCTATTCACTTCCTGCCGATTTGCCGGTCGTCGTTTTGGCCAGCACAAAAGCAGACGGGCGATGCAATAGCCTAAGTACTCCTAGGTGTCTCCTAGGTACCTCGTTAATAACTGTGTCTGGGGCCGTCTGACAACGTGGCACCCCAAGGACTGTCCTGTGGGCCTAAACCGCTCACCAGTAAAAGTGAAGTGTTGTAGGGGCTCCGGGCCATGCTGTGGCGGAGGTTCCGCAAGTCCGCTCATCACCGCGGTCGACATTGTCCTGCACCTCTGGACCGCACACATGCCGTTCACCCGTGAGACACTGGCTTCTGCTTGATGCCTAGAGCAGAGGCCCCAAAAACAATTTCGTGGTCTCTATCGGGATTGTTCCCCACAACTCAGTCGTGTACCTCGAGCCCTCTACATACCAATTGCACACTCAGACAGAGTAGCGGCGCATATCATTGTTGAATTTTCTGCTTCTGGCGGCCATCGAAGCTTTTCAACGTACCTGCCTTGTGTGCCTTTACTCATGACATCATCAGACGCAGCATCAGTGAATCCATACAAAGAAAGTTCACGACCACTTTAATCTGCATACTGATAGAGGAGCGAATGGAACGTAATTTCGCAAGGCCTCTATCTATGGATTAGGGAACACAGATGCGGCATGTTTTCTTTCTCATGAAACGGCTTGCTATTCTAACGAACATTGTAAGTAGCTCAGTGACATGATGACACGCTGCCATACTGACCTCAGACCCTTACGTGTGAGTGACTCATGATGATAAGGAACGCACAGGCTTGTCGAGTTCAACAAAATTCTTTGTAATGCGACTTTTTCTAGGATGCCCGCGTGAAGCCTCTAATTTGGTTTGCGGACCATATGGGCTCCCATGCCTACCCGCTCGACCGCAACGCCAGCGAGGTTGCCCATCCAAAGGCGCGAGCACGAGGCGTTACTCGCCGCGTCAGGAGAGTGGATTGCCCACGGCGTAGTGGTGATAAACAGCTCCCGAGCCGGCCTATAGTCAAATATATCAGCACCATGGTCTCGAGCGGCAATGGGCTCCGTTACCCAATTCCCGAATGTAACAAGTAACAACCACAAGCGCTATCGTTCCATCTCATATGGACAGGAGCACATCCCTCACCCGCAGTTTATGCAGGGTTTATAAACGAACTAAGGCTTGGATACACACGATGTTGCATCTCACGATGCAACTAACATACGATGTGGCTTATTCCCGAGTATTGCGTGAACGACAGGTCTCCAACCACAGGAAAACACTGGGATGCACTGATTGCATGTCCTCATGAGGACTACCAAATTTGGACGGTCCAGGAGGGTCGTGACACGGCCATCGAGTTTAAGCTCCATTTCTTGTCGTGGTCCTGGCTCACAGAAGACGCTTCTTAGGTGGTCATAGCCTCCTCAAGGCCAAATAAACCTATTTAGTCGGTCGTCTAGTATAGGTCTCACTTAGCTCCATAATACGTGAGCCAGCCAGACACCCTAACCATTCGTTAAACCTGCTGTTTGAAGAGTGCTGGCCATCCACTTGAAGTCAGCAAGACACGCAGACGCTGTCTTGAAAGAAAGTGTTCTTGGTTCCACCATTCATGGTCTGAGGACGTACAGTTTTCAGGCATAGTCAAAATATGGCGGTAGGATATGTTTTCTAAAACATTTCAGTTTTGAGTTAGCGCGGGGGTTACTTCCTGTTTTCTCGGCTCGCATATGAGCGCAAAATGACAACGATGAAGGGAGGAGTGTAAACACACACTGGCACTATACTGACCAAAAACGCTTATTTCAGACTATTATACCTATTTTGATACATGACAGGAACGTGACCGCTTCCAGGAAACCTAAAAAAACCACGAAAAAAAATTAACATTTAACAACATGTTAGGGCTGCAAGCTTCCTTCGACGAAGTTGAGTTCTTATGGATAGCCGGCAACAAGACATGCCTTAGCACATGCGTAAGTAGCCTAATTCATTGTTACTAGACTACAGTGATGTATTGCTAAACACTGAAAAAATCAATCTTTTAGGTTCGATTACTAATACTGATTTCGCACTTATTGTTGCCTACTATAACAGTCTTCTCAAAATTGGTTGAACACATGCACAAATGGAAGTGAAGTGCCAAAAAACCATAGGGTGCTAATTTGTACATTTTATTGTGTTCTCTGTGCATATAACTCAAACAGCCGCCATACTGAAAAAATTCCAGCCGTGTCATTCTGTCATCTTTTTTTAAATAATGTTTATGATTTCTGGAACTGGTCACGTGTCTGGCATGTGCAAAATCAGGTGTGTTAGTCGTCTTGGTGACTGAAAGAAACGTTTTCGTTGTCAGTAGCGCCTATATGTGTACTTCGCTCCCTTCGTCTTTGTCTTCTTTCGGTGCTGAAATCCAAGAAGCATGACAGACAAACAAGTCCGCATCGCTACACTCATGTTTCTTTTTCCTATGTCCTGTATGGCGGCGCTGTCGAGCTATTGCAATGAATACTCTTTTCGTTCACTTTAATTTATTCGCAGAATTACCACAAATGACGTTCCTTTTAATTCATCCCCTTGATTTCCCCTTGGTTGTATTGACGTTGTGCATAACAAAGAAAACCAGTGCTTAGGTTTTCCTACTTTTCTTGAATACTAGAAGCTGGGGTTCCAATTTTGCCCGAATTCATTCCACTAGGTACTATGAGAGGAATTTTAGGTCAGCAGCTGCCACTAAAGCATAACAAAAATTTTGCCAAATTCGCCATCTTGGCCATGAGTTCCCGTAATACCATAACATTTAACTGCTTGCAAGTACCCGACAAAGTGCACGGGAGGATGACAGCCGCCGAATAGGCAGAGCATCAGACCCGTTATTCGGAAGCTGTAGCTGCTTTAGTTTCGGTCTCTGTGAACAGAAAGTTTTCGTTTCGTCTATTCTTCACATTCAGTTCATAAATACAACTAACGATAATCCCTATTCGTACATTCTTGTCTTGCTTTTCTGTTGGCCGTAATGACGTTTAACAAACGAAACAAGTCTTTCAAATCTTTTTTGGTTCACTCATAGCAGGGTTCTCGTTCCGGCACGCTTTATGGTGTGAGGTAGTATCCTAAAAGCTTTGATTAGTTGTAAGCTAGTTAAGAATATTGTGCATCTTAGGGCCAGCAGGCTGAAAACGGGTTTTTTACACTCGCATTCATGGCCACGAGCGGCGCTGACTAACACTCTGAGGCCTAATTACACAGATGTACCCCAAACAAGTGTACGGGTGACGACCACTGGCAGTTTTTCAGTCAGCGCACACCAGGTGCGTTATTTGAAGGTGGCCCGTTTAGGCCCTACCAGAGAAAGTTCTTTTTGTCGACTAATTTCTTCCCATTTATGTTTTAGCCACTACAAATAACGTCCTCGAATATTATTTGTCCTGATTATGTGCTGGAGTAATATACCTAATCTTGTGAACCATAAAGCAAGAAAACTTTGTCTGGGCCTAGTTTGTCCATTTCTCTAAAGGTACCAGCGCAAACACGTAACACACCCCACACAAAATAGAAGACATGCGCACACACAGCGCTTATGTGCTGATCTTATTTTCTTTATGGGGCGTTTCTTCTGTTTGCGCTGGTAGTTTTATTTCAGAGCTATGAAGCCTAGAATATTCGAAGTTTTTGAGTGACGTACCGAAGTTAGAAACATACAAACGGAGGCCAAAGGATCTGCCTTCCTCTCAATAACCTTTACGGATTCTCGACATCGCCGAATGTACATTATTCGCTATTCGACAAATAATCAAGAAGTCTGAAGAACCCATTATTGTTCACACAGTTTTATCAGAAGTGATGGGTGCTTAAAAATGTTTCTGGCTCAGAGCTAGTTGAGGCTGCCGAATTAGAGCTAATTATGTACATAATAATGTTGCGTCTTTTGCGAACGTGCTGCTGCAGATATTTTACATTCTCTTCCTTGGAACAATGAACATTGCTGTCCTTTGGCCATCCTGTGGAAATAAGCAGCTGGATACTTTGTGCGTGACTTGGATTTTTCTGATTGGCGTGGAAATTGTCGACCGCACTTGCCGTTTGTACCTGGTAAGTTGTCCAAATTTACTGATGAGCAGCGTGCGCAAAAAAAGAAAACTTTAGGTTTAATGGCTGCTTTTTCATTATGCACACTTTTTTTTTCAGACGAACGCCAATGTACCCCTGTTTTCAAAATTCGTAGAATTCTTCGTGATAACATTTTTTGGTGTTTCGTACATGACTTCCCGGCTGTTTGAAGCAGGTCCATTCAAGGATCCATACGCAGGGAAAGTGCTTGTGTGCGTCGCCCTTCTGTACTTTTACTACCGCCAGACGCTTATATACTTGCCCATATCACCTCAAGTTGGCCCGCTTCTCTATTCAATAAAGCTTATGGTGAGTAAGAGTTGTTATAGGTCGGGTTGTATAACATCAATGGGATGCCTAATAGAACACTTATTTTTTCGAATCTTTCTTTCTTCAAGTTAGCGCTATTATGTACCGCACTTATGACTAGCATCTTTTCAATATCTCAATACACAAAGCATTTACCATCGTTCAATAACATACAGATTGCTCTACTGTTAGAGGGAACAAGTGAGCACGTGGCTCACGCTACGCAGAGTGCCACAACGCGGAAGTGGTAAAAACCTAACGCATGGGAAACCAGCGCAGAGACAGTACATGCCCCGCTTCATTAGAAAATACTATACTGGGGGACAGGATAATGCCTTCCCAAAAATTATGTAGCTCCAATATTAGCAACATTGTGGGCACGTAAAGAACTCCAACGTGGAGTAATAACAAATTGCAATACATGTGCGCACCATGCAATTATGGCGTGTTCTTTGCCTATCTCCTCAATTATCTCAGTGAAACTTGCTACATCCCACTTGAAAGTTTAAAGGTTTAGAACGTACAGTCTGTGTCTTAAAATTAGTAGTTATCATGAATTGACTATGACTATTCGTTGTCGCTTGATTTAACTTTCAACCAATGGGTCGAATAAACATTCATACCAATTACAATCCGCACACCACCACTCCAGAAAGGTGCCACAAAATACACGGCAATGCCTGCTGCCGTCCCCTCCTTCTTTTATGCCTTCAAAAGTATATCAGTGAATCAATGCGGCTAACGCGTGAATCAATGCGGCAATGCGGCTAAAGCTTCTCTAGTTAGCTCTTCTAATCACGTTTCGGTGAGTAATACAACTTATGATTGGCCATGACATAATTATTGCACGATGCCAAGATATAGTGGTCACCTCCATAATTTTCTCTCATGAGTTGGTAGCTGCAGTGAACATACGATTTAGGTGACCGTTTTCTTCAGTGATGTGCCAATAAACTTGCACTTGCATATGAAACGCTGCACGTTCCGCAGCGTCGTGGTTAATCTTGCTTGGGGGGTGTGTTTCTTAATGCCGCATAGTTTGATGAAGCGTAGGAGGCTTGTGCTGAGCCTAAGCCATGCTTCATTTCGAAACGATTTACGGGGTTCTTTTGGCTTCCTAACGGGACAGAGCTTTAACACCTTCGCAGTTAGTGGTTTTTGCTAGACATTTTTTGTATTATGTGAGTATCGCAGGTAGGCTTGGCGACCAGTTGGCAAGTTGCATTCTACTTGAAAGAACGTCCGCACAAGGGCGCGAATACTGCTGCGAAGTGGTATCAGTGGAAAGCACGAACATGTTTTTTTTTTTCAGGAATTCAGAATGCCACCTACAGATAAGGGTTTCTGCATGATTTGAGCTCTTCTCTATCATTAGCTTTACGAGTTCATAAGACGCTAGCCTACAGCTTGACTGTTTTTTTTTATTTTGAGTCATTTGGGTAGTGTGTCGGTCGTGCTGCTTTGTTTTTTTTATTTCTTCCCTGCCACCACATAGCTTGTGTATGCACGTAGACTGAACTTGTGCACGCACATGGGCTTTCATTTGTATATTTGCTTATTGTTCTGGTACCATTCGACTCAGGTCAGTGTATTTAGATCGCCGTGTTAGGTGGTTGTCTGAACTCCCAATTAGAGGCTTGTTCATTACGCTGGATAGCTTCTGGTGAGAAGCGCAGTAGCTTTTTTTTTGGGGGGGGGGCAAGCATGTTTTTCGGAATCTAGGGTAGCGAGTATACAAGAAAACGAACCGAGAAGTAGTGGGCGTGAACATCGGAGAACGGATCTGGGCATGGCTAAGAAATCTGTAAAGTGTCAGCGTGCTTAAATAAACTGAAAGATGAAACTTTATATTGAGTGGACAGAAAAGCACAGCGATCTGACACCAAGTCCAGACAATCTGAGTGGGAGGAAAAAATTTTAAGAACTCTGACTGTCCATAGTCCAGAAACAATAGTTTTATCACAGGGCTAGAAAATGCGTGGGCTACAGAATGAAAGGAACCGAAGGCTATAGGAGAAAGGCTTAGGCCAAAGTTGAAGTGGCACTGTCCTTGGTTGTCAAAGTGAACAAAGAACACGCCTAACGAGGGAGATGTTAGGATGAAGTCCCCTCATAAGGGAGAAACGAAGCGAGCATCAGGCATGAGAATAAGACATATACAGTAGTCACAGAGCCGGGCTTCTGAGAAACAGTTTAAAGAGCTACAGAGAGGGAGGGAGGCGACGAAGTGCCCCCCGTGACTGACGCTAGTCACCAAATCAAGTGTTGGTTTGGAAGGAAGTTATGCCAAGTGCTTATCACCGATGACTCAAATTTAGTTTGACGCGATGAGGGAATCAAGAAAAAGATAAAAAGTTATGAAGAAGTTCGACGAAGAAGGCAAGCCAAAAGAAAACTCAATAAACTCCATCATGAACAAACGTGGTCAGCACTAGCAATGATATTGGGGTTAATACATAGTCACCACGTCCCCCTGGTGCAGAGTGTGGTACGCACCAGTGGCAACAGCAACTTACAAAAAACCGTTGTCGACGTAACCAGATATGGAGAATGAGTTTAATTACCAATGCTGCAATAAAGTAGGTAGCTCACAGGTTTAGTGGTTTCTGAAGAGACAGAATGCTTCTATTAAAAGCTTGTTAATCACGCTGGTTAGCATCTGGCGGGAAGCGCAGTAGCTTCTTTAGGCGGCACGAATGCCTTTCGGAATCTGGGGCAGTAATTATGCAAGGAAACCAACCGAGAAGTACTGGACGTTTAGTTAAGAAGGCCAGAAAGTGAAAGAAGATGAAGCTCGTTTTTGTAACCATTTTAATCAACACTGCTATGCCGTGCTCTGCAGTGTCTTCGCGTCATAACCGTCCTTCATTCTAAAAAAGATCGAGTGAAAATGGCGTCTCTTTGTCTCAGAACAACACTCATCATCCGGCATGCTTGCGCTTCCTTCCTTGAAATCAAGACGCTGGCCATTTTTCTATCAAGAAAGCTCGGTACGCTGATAACGCACATGTCGTTCGTGAGTTCAAAGTGCCGGGCGCGCGTGGATAGTGCATGGAATGTAACGCAACATAGAGAACGAATATTGTTGTAAGACAAAAAAGACACCTTTTTACTCGATTCTTTTTACACTCTAAAAACAAGTAATTAGAGAGTGTTCCTGCTACACAACAATATTCGTCTGCTTCGAGTACTTTTCTCGCGCCATCACCACGGTTCCGGTAGTTCACAGTCGCGAGCGTCGTGCGCGTTATCAGTGTGACATAGCCTTCCCGACAGGAATGTGGCCAGCGCCTGGTTTTGAAGGAAGGAATTGCAAGCAAATCAGATAATGCTTATTGTTGTGTAGCATAACTATTCCTCGAATACTAATATTTTTCTTAGAATGTTGTGCAATGCGAGGTTCGAGAAAAATACGTGAGCCTAAGAACCTCGGGCCATCCTGCTTAGCATCCAAGGACGGGCATTATAGTGTATTGTAAATAAAGACACATTAAATGGCAATGTGACTTTTCTCGAACTAGTAAACTATTCTCCCACAATACCAAGAGCACTACGCTTGCGAATAGAACAACCATGGTAAGCAAGAAAACACACACAAAAAAAGAAAACCCACATGGCGACGCCAGCTCGAAGTTTTCGCACCCGTCACCATGACCTCGCATATTATAATGGCGCCTACTAGTGCTGTACTTACGTAGTTTTCACTCAATAAAAATGAAAAATATCGTATTACGAGGGGGCCGTCGGCGTAATATACCAAGTGTGAAGAAAATTTGGTGAGCCAAGGACACCGAAATACAATACAATTTGAACTTTGGGATCTCATGCGTATGTATTTCGACACGCATTTCAAAAGCAGAACTCTGATGTTATTTTTCCCTTTGTTAACATCTGAAGATGAAATCAATGACATAAGACTCCTGAGAGTACAATTTATTATTTTTGTCACGGGGTCGTGACGTGGCCGAAGACAGGATACTTTGTGTTGGGATATAACTGTTTATTTGGGCGAACCTGTGCCCGGTAAACGGAAACTGCGATTACGGTAGCAGTCTGGCACAGATAACGCGAACTGAGCGTTGGCGGTCGATCAACTACTGACAAGCGGCGAAGTGCGTCAGCATTTATACTCTTGCCATCGAATGTTCGAGAGTTATTGCTGGCGGTGGCGTAGGTTCAAGAATAATCGGTACAGTTCGCAGAGTGGGCGTGATTTTATCGAAGTGGTCTAATAAAGTCCGGAAGCTTCTCGAAAACTGCAGGAGCGGTTTGCGCTGAGAATTGTGTAGTGTTTTGGGGATAACAAAACTTGAGAAATGGAACGTGGCATTGCCCCCCTCCGAAAAAGCCATCGTCCCGACGTTTTAATTAAAGATAAAGGTACAACAATAATGCAATGAAGTACAATGAATAAATTACAATACAATAATAATACAAAAAACAATGTTTGAGTTTGTTAACGTGCACGAAACGGCTATAGGCGCACGACATGGACGACTTCAGGTCGCTTTCGGCGTCGTTGAGAGTTCGTGATGCCATCGGGGACAACTTGTAATCAAGGGGGCCGAGACGTCGAACCACCCTGTACGGTCCGAAGTACCGTCGCAGAAGCTTTTCACTTAGTCCACGTCGACGTATCAGCGTCCACACCTAAACACGTTTACCGGACTGGTATTCCACGAAGCGTCGTCGAAGATTGTAACGGCGGCTGTCGGTCGTCTATTGATTCTTGATACGGAGACGCGTGAGTTGTCGGGCTTTTTTGGTGCGTTGAAGGTACCCACTCACATCGAGGTTTTCTTCGTCGGTCACGTTGGGTAACATGGCATCGAGCGTCGTTGCCGGGCTCCTTCCGTAGACCAATTTGTATGGAGATATCTGCGTCGTCTCCTGAACCACCGTGTTGTATGCGAAGGTCACGTACGGAAGAATTTCGTCCCACGTCTTGTGTTCGACATCGACGTACACTGCAAGCATGTCGGCGATCGTCTTGTTTAGCCGCTCGGTGAGGCCGTTGGTCTGTGGGTGGTACGCAGTCGTCCGGTGGTGGTTTGTCTGGCTGTATGCCAAGATCTCTAGAGTTAGGTCAGCAGTAAATGCAATTCCTCTGTCGGTGATAAGGACCTCCGGGGCGCCGTGACGTAGGACAATATTTTCGACGAAGAACTTAGCTACCTCAAATGCACTGCCTTTTGGCAGGGCTTCGGTCTAGGCGTTGCGGGTGAGGTAGTTGGTAGCTACCACGATCCAATTGTTTCCGTAAGCCGACCTCGGGAACGGCCCCAGTTGATTCATACCAATCTGGTGGAAAGGTCGGCGAGGTGGTTCAATTGGCTGGGGAAGTCCCGCTGGCCTTTTCGGTGGTGTCTTGCGTCGATGACAGTCCCGGCATGTCCACACATAACAAGTGACGTCGGTGTTAAGACGTGGCCAATAGCACCTTTCTTGTATGCTCGCGAGCGTGTGAGAAACACCGAGGTGCCCTGCTGTCGGAACGTCGTGCAGGGCCTGCGGGAGTTCTGGTCACAGAACTGAAGGCACCACAAGGAAGTACTTGGCTCGAAGCGGTGAAAAGTTTTTCTTTTGAAGAAGACCGTTTCGCAGGAAGAACGATGCAAGTGCGCGCTTGAATACCTTCAAGACTTCGGCGGTGCTCCCTTCGAGGTATTTTATTAAGGCGTTAAGTTCCGGGTCGGCCCGCTTTCGTTTAGCGAAGTCGTCGGTAGTTATCGTTCCTAAAAAGTAGTCGTCATCCGGGTCGTTCGGTGGTGGTTGGTCGACAGGCACACCAGAGAGACAGTAGGCTTCGGAGTAATTCTTGCCAGACTTGTAAACGACGGTAATGTCATATTCTTGGAGTCCCAGGCTCCATCATGCAAGGCGATCTGAAGGGTCCTTCAAAGCGGCTAGCCAACAAAAGGCGTGGTGGTCGCTCAAAACTTTGAAGGGCCTGCCGTAGAGGTAAGGGCGAAATTTCGACGTAGCCCAGATGGTGGCGAGGCACTCCTTTTCTGTTGTGGAATAATTAGCTTCTGCTTTGTATAGCGATCGGCTGGCGTAACTAATAACCCTTTCAGTTCCGTGAGCCCTCTGCACAAGAACGGCGCCAAAACCTACGCTGCTTGCGTCAGTGTGTATTTCTGTATTCTCGAATTCGTCGAAACTAGCAAGTAACAGAGGCGTATGGAGGTGATGTTTAAGCTCCTGGAAAGCGTGTTCCTGCGGCGTTTCCTACTTGAACTCCACGTCGGCCTTGGTGAGGCTAGTGAGAGGATCGGCGATGCGGGCAAAGGTTTTCACGAACCGCCTATAATAGGCGCACAGCCCCATAAATGGGCGCACTGCCTTCTTGTCAGTGAGCGGCGGGAAGTCGGCGACGGTGGGTGGTTTCCGTGGATCGGGACAAACTCCATAATTGGGAACCACGTGCCCCAGAAACAACAGCTCCTCGTACGCAAATCTGCACTTTTGTGGCTTCAGTGTGAGTCCAGACGTCTTGGTGGCTTGAAGTACAGCTTCAAGGTGCTGAAGATGCTCGTCAAAACTCGAGGAAAACACGACGACATCGTCCAAGTACACAAGGCAAGTCTGCCACTTTAATCCTGCCAGTACTGTACCCATAAGGCGTTGAAAAGTTGCAAGTGCGGAGCAAAAGCCGAAGGGCATCACCTTAAACTCTAAGAGGCCGTCCGGTGTTATAAACGCCGTCTTCTCTCGGTCTCTTTCGTCTACTTCAATTTGCCAATAGCCAGTCTTGAGGTCCATTGACGAAAAGAACTTGGCGTTATGGAGCCGATCAAGTGCGTTGTCTATTCGTGGGAGAGGATACACGTCCTTTCTTGTGATTTTGTTCAGGCGACGATAATCAACGCAGAAACGTAGTATCCCATTCTTTTTCTTCACTAAACCACAGGGCACGCCTATGGACTCTTGGACGGCTGTATGATGTCATCCCGTAGCATAAATTAACTTGTCTCTTCATGGCCTCACGTTCTCGCGTCGAAACACTGTACGGACTCTGACGGAGTGTTGTGGCATTTTCTTCGTTTATGATGCGATGTTTCGTGATTGGAGTCTGCAGAATTTTTTATGACGATGAAAAGCAATTTCTGTATTGCAGAAGCAGAGCCTTGAGCTGTTCTTGCTTATGGTTCGAAAGTCTAGGATTGACGCCAAAAGCTGTGGGAGAACTTGGTTTCTCTGATCAGGTTTCGCAGAATCGGCGAGGGCGAAAGCAGTGGTGGCGTCCGCAATTTCTCCGGTGTATGCGACCGTTGTTCCTTTGTTCACATGTTTGCACTCATTGCTGAAATTCGTGACCATAACCATTGATTTGCCTCCCCGCAGCTCTGCAATTTCTCTTGCGACGCAAATATTTCGGGTGACCAACAGATGCTGACTGCCTTCAAGGACGCCTTCTAAGTCAGGTGATTTAGGAGCGCCGACTGAAATATGGACGCTGGAGCTAGGCGGAATGGTGACTTGTTCTTCCAGCACATTCAAGGCGTGGTTTCCTGACGGCGTGCGTGGCAGTAGTGCTTCTTCTGTGGATAACGTTATCGACTTTGTTCTTACGTTGATTACAGCACCATGGGTGCATAAGAAGTCCATACCAAAGATGACACCTCTCGAGCAACGCTGTAAGACTACGAAGTCTGTAGGATAAATACGGCCGTTATCGGTGACTCTCGCTGTACAGATTTCTGCAGGCGTTACGAGATCACCTCCGGCTGTGCGGATTTCACTGCTTTTCCAAGCTGTCCTAACTTTCTTTAACTTCACGGTGAACGACCCACTGATGACGGAATAGTCGGCTTTAGTATCGACGAGAGCGGTCACACTGTGGCCGTCGATAAGAACGTCGAGGTCGCTAGTTCGCCGTCTCGCATTACAGTTAGGGCGTTGTGTCGGGTCACGGCTGCGTCGGCTTGTTCCGCTGCTTCCATGTTGCGTCGTCAGGCTACCTTCGGTAAGTGAAAGAAAGAGAGAGAGGAAACTTTATTCAAGTGTCCCTGCTGGGGTTAAAGGTGGCGGGGGGCCGGGAGACGGGCCCCTCTGTAACCCCCTTCCTCAGGCGGCGGCCAGGCCTCGAATACTGGCGGCGTCTTCGGCCAGCCGGATAGCCCAGAGCTGGTGCTCCAGGCACGTGCTGAGCAGCAAAGCCTCCCACTTCTCAGCCGTGGTGAATGTGAATGTAGTGTTCGTGCTGTGTTTAACTGAGTGAGTAGCTTTAGGGCAAGCCCATATAATATGGTGGAGCTCAGCGTTAAGTGCACGGCACGTTTTGCATTGCGGTGTGTGAATAGCGAGGTAAATACGACTGTGCAGGGACGGACAGGGGAATGTGCATGTCTGTAATAGACGCCAGGTAGTGGACTGCTGCTTACCAAGGCTCTTGTCTGGTGGTGGGTATTTAAGTCTGGCCTTGCGGTAGTACATTAGGATTTCTCCAAAGGTAACCATTGTGTCCCATGCATTATCGCGAAACGAGGAGACAATCATCTCTCGCTCAGCAGCGTCAGGTCGCGAGGGGTGGTGCTCTGTTGGATGACGCGCCCGGTGGACGAGAGCTCAGGTGGCGTCATGAGCGTGTTCGTTCCCCGCGAGCCCCGAGTGGCCCGCAGTCCAGATGATCTCAACGGGGCGACGACGTAACAGAGGTGTACTTCTGAGGATTCGGAACGCCGGTTGCGAGATGAAACCTTTGGTGAAGTTGCGGATGGCAGTCTTGGAGTCGCTGATGATTCAGGATGCTTGGGTTGAAGCGTAGGCGAGAGCGATGGCTGCTTCTTCGCCCTTTTGGGTTTGTTAGCCCTAATGGTGCCAGTTGCGGTAATTATGTACTGCGGCCCGATGGCGACAGCAAGGGCCACGGCCCGATGCGCAGGATATTCCGCTGCGTCTACATACGCCACGTACGTGGCTTTCGCGTAACGTTTGCCTAGTTGCTTGGCGCGGTCAACTCGTCTTTCCACGTTATATTCAGGGTGCATATTGCTTGGTATGGGGGGAATCACAAAAGTGTCGCGAATGTCCGAAGGAATTGGGAGTTTCTGGCCAAACTGGGAGACGTAAGGTATGCCGAGTGCGCACATGAGATGACGTCGTGTAGGAGTTCGGCCTAATCGTTCGTAGTGGGATATACGTTGGGCTTCAATGAGTTCGTTTATAGTAATGTGAAGTCCTAGGTCATTCAGTTTCGCATTGGGCGTAGATATGGGGAGATGCAGCGCGCACTTGTAGCAGTGCTGATCATTATGTTTAGTTTTTTTCCTTGTCGGTGAGCGTAAGTTTCATAAATGGAGCAACGTGAAGGATTATGCTTATGGAAAAGACGGTCACCAGTCGTATGAGATTGGCCTCTTTCATGCCGTGCTGTTTATTGGCGATGCGGAAGATAAGCCTAGTAGTCTGATAGACATGATGGTGTAGTAGTTGCATTGTGTCCGAATTGCCGCCGTTCTGTTGAATGCGAAAACTCAATACGCGAATGGTAGGGACTGTTCATACAGGGTGACGTTGCACATGCAGAGCTATCGAGGGAAGGTCACTGTTGTAGGGAGATCTAGGTCAATAGACAAGTAACTCTGACCTTTGGGGCGAGCAGGACAATCGTCGTTGTTCAGCGTAAGTTGGGATTCTACCAATCGTCAATTGAAGTGCATCTTGTATCTCTCCGTCACTACCTCTGGCAATCCACAAGGTTATATCGTCCGTGAATATGCTGTGGTGAAGGTGGAGGATATCTTTTAGAAGTGGCGGAAGGTGAAGCATGGCCATTTTGAAAAGGAATGGAGAGAGACCAACCCCTATGGTGTCCTTTTCCCACCGAGAGTGATGGAAGGTGCAGGCAAATCGTTGATTGAAAGTGTGGCTGTCCTGTCCATTAAAAAGTTGTGGATGTAGCGGTAGGTACGGGCACCTACGTTGAGCGTGGCGACGGCGTCAAGGATGGATGATTGTAGCACATTGTCCAATGCCTTGGTAAGGTGTAGCCCCAGAATAGCACGTGTCCTATACCGAGAGCCGTCTTCACCGTCGATAATGTGACTCTTCAGTTGCAGCATCACGTCTTGTGTCGAAAGTTTAGGGTGGAATCCGAACATTGTATGTGGGTAGAGGGCATGTTCTTTCATGTACCTTTGTAGTCGAGTGTGAATAACATGTTCGAGTACCTTTCCGACACAAGATGTGAGAGATATCGGCCGAAGGTTCTCGATAGTGAGTGGTTTTCCTGGTTTAGGTATCAAAATGACTGTGGCGGTTTTTCATGTTGTTGGTATTTCTCCCGACTCCCAAACCATTTGAAGATAAGATGTGAGCGTTTCAAGTGATTCTTCGTCAAGATTTCGTAATATTTCATTTGTAATTTAATCCGGGCCAGGCACTGATTGGGGTCTCAGTTGTGAAACTGAGGACCTCATTTTCACTTTTGTAATATGGGAATCGAGGGCTGGGTTATCCAGCCTATTCTAGCATGGGAGATCAACCGAAGTAGCACTGACAATTTACCGACTAGATAGGTCTTGGCCAAGGTCTTCATTGGTACCTAGATAATTGTGCAGAGCGGTGATTAAGGAGTGGCGCTGAGCAGTTTTCGTCGATGTTGGTTCTATCATACGACGAAGAATATTCCACGCTTTGGGCACGTTAGGTAACCGTTCCAGAACGTTACAAAACTGATGCCAGTTCTGGCGGGAGAACTGAAGAGCGTAATCTTCAATTTGACGCGTTAATATAGCAATGCGTTTGCGTAATGAGCGGTTCAACTTGTTGGAGTTATAGCGCTTGCACATACCAGTGAGGGCTTCTCACTTGTGCAGCAGCTTGGTGTCTACCGTGTCGCCTACGGCATCTTCCGGGGAGTCTTGGTAGCACGCTTAACGTCCCGTGGTAAGGAAGCTGTCCATTGGTCGATCGAGGTCGCAGATTCTGGAGAGAACGTTGCCCTCAATTCGCAATCCCAGTCAACGAGGGCAGGCTGTCTGGATTTCCTGCGCTGCGGGCCAGCCTTGACGATTGTTTGTATTATGTAGTGGTTGCTGCCTAGATGTTCATGAAGGTTGGAATACTCTGCATGTGTAATATTCGCAGAGAAAGTGAGGTCAGGAGTGATGTCTCTCGCAATGCTGTTCCCCAACCGCGGATGGTGTGCCGGGTCTATGATAAAGGTGTAGCCAAGACTGTGCGTGTCTTGAAACAGCATTCGCCCTTTTCTGGTGTCGTGAATGTAGCCCCAAACGGGTAATAGAGCGTTACAATTCTCTACCAAGAGGAGGGGGGAAGTTTTTGCCAACTTCTTGACATAAGACAGGATCTTGTGAAAGCGATGTGGTTGTCGTAGGCTGCTGTAAACATTGACGAAGAACATACTACTGCTGGATGTCCGGCGAGATGAAGAGAGGATTTCCAATATAATGTGTGGCACTGTGTCAGAGAGAGAGAGGGGTGTTGAATTACAGGGATATTTCGTTTCACGAGGGTGGTAAGGACTTCGCGACTGTCAGGGGCTTGAGAAGCCGTAAAGAAGGCGTGTCCGACCAGCTTAGCCTGTCCACCCGATTCCTGTAAAGCAATATTATCTGGTGTATCTGTTTCTTTGAGTGTCGATAGAAATCGTTGTAGCACGTTCCTCTTACGGTGGTAGCTACGGCAGTTCCACTGCCAGATGCTGTACTGAGTGTGTGGATTACTAACGGCCATCAATGTTAATGCGGCCATAAGGCTTCTGATGCGAATGTGAGCGAAATGTGTACACCGCTCAAGCTCCGTGACTCTGCTATTGTAGCTGGCAAAAAGACTTGAAAGTGTGGCTTCAAGGTTGTTCTGGATAATTGTCGCTCGGGCTTCCATACTTTCCGTCGAGCATTAAGGTGTGTTGGTGCTTTAACTTTGCTGTGAGGATTGAATCGAGGGATCACTCTAGCGTTTGCGCGATGGTCTGTTCAAGCATTATCGGTAACCGCCGTTCAAGTACGGTTTCAATCGTCTCGTGGAGTTGCTGCTGCGGTACAAATTTTACAGGCAAAATGGGTGTTGAGGCGGTAGGTGGTTGCGACGATGGTGTGGCTGGTTCTTCTGTGTCTGGAGCCTTTCGTTTAGGGGGTAGGGGGGCGGGGCGGTATTGGCGTGGAGGTCAGCAGAGTGAAGCAGAGGACGGAGGTTGCTGGGCAAGTTGTTTCCGAAGAGCAGCGTTTTCAACGCGAAGTTCTGCTACTAACGCACGGAGTGAACGCAGCTCCAGTGTGATAGTACTTAACATGGTTTCCTTATCAGGTGTGGTCGTGTGTGTACTTGTAGGCGCTGTATTGTGTATAGGAGCATGTTACGAGGCAGTGCTAGCCCAGCTTACCGTAGGGGTGGTGAGGGTGAGACAGGGTTGCCGTTGCTGATGGAAAGGACCATCCGAAGCCTCGGGTGCCGCAAATCTCAATAGGAGCTCCTGGGTCTGATTCTTGCGTCACTGCTTTGATCGGTTGCGTGAGCCATGACGCTTCGAGTTTGGACTGGAACAGCTGGAGCGGGTGTCGCTAGGCTTCACATCTTGGCGTTCCGGATGAGCATCTTGCGTGGAATTCATGGCTGAGAGGTACTGTTGTTGGACCTTAGCTGTTTCTTGGCGACGATAAATGAGAAGGCGAAGTGTCTGGTAGTATTGAGGACAGGTTTTGTCACCTGTCTGGTGGGCTTGGCCGCACAGAATACACTCAAGCGTGCATAGATGAGCAGTAGCAGGGTTGGCCATGCCACACAGCGTGCACATTATGGCATTTGGTTTGGGGCAAACATCCGAGCGGTGGCCGACTGCCACACATTTGTCGCAAACTTCGGTGCACTTCTTATGTAGATAACATTTATATTCGGCTCCTGGATAGTAGACATGGAAAGGGACTTGGTCGCCATCGAATGCAATGAGTACTGTGTTTGTCTTTCCCATTCGGCGAGCTTGAAGTATCGTGGGGTTGCAGTCATTAACAAGACTTGCGAGATGTCTTCAGGAGAGTCGTAGGGGGATTATTGTGGATCACTCCCTTTGCTGTGTTCTCAGGGGAAGTAACGTAAGCTCGAACGTCATAGGTTTCAGTTTCCACCTGCACTTTGGAGATCCGACTGTAGATTTCTCCGTTGGATAGATGAGGTGTGCTTACTACGATGAGATTAGGTTCAACGCGTGTGTGGTAAATGTCATCTTTGAGTAGCGTTGCGTGCAGATCCACTTTGCGTAGAATAGCATCGCGCAGTTGTGCTTCCCTCTTTTAGGTGTGAATACACTTTATAAGCGACCCCAATCCATCCACCGCCATCGACGGCGTCCGCAGTCTTCTCTTTATCTTTAAAAGAAAGAGGACTTGGCGGGCCGCAGCGCGACGCTCTACCGAATAAGCCACGGACGCGACGCTGATATCGGTGTCAGTAACGCGCCTTATATCTTTAACGCGGCTGCGCGCGTCCCCCTCCCCCTTCGCTCGCTCCTCCGCTCTCCTCGCTCGCTGCAGCTGCGCGCGCACCCCTGTCTCTCGCGCGCCCGCCTTCTCTCTCAGTCTCCCGTCGAGAGCGGGTCGTGCGATGGATGTCCCGGAGGCAACGCTACCATCAACAACGAATGCAGTACAACCGAATGACAGCACTGCACCCGTCGTTAGAGGTGACGGTACCACGCTGGTTTTGCCGACGTTGGAAGACAAGGCGGCACTGCGAAGGGCTCGTGAGACCGCACGTAAGCGGGCGAAGCGTGCAGCGGATGCCGAACTGCGTGCTCGCGAGGCCGAGTGCAAGCGGGCGAAGCGTGCAGCGGATGCCGAACTGCGCGCTCGCGAGGCCGAGGACAAGCGGGCGAAGCATGCAAAGGATGCCGAATTTCGCGCTCGTGAGGCCGAGGACAAGCGGGCGAAGCATGCAGCGGATGGTGAACTGCGCGCTCGCGAGGCCGAGATGAGGCGTCAGCATCGAGCCGCGAACGTGGCCCAAGAAGCGGAACGACAACGCAAGCGTCAGGCGGAGAAGGGCGATGAAGGCCGGCGTCAAGACGCCGCTCGCAATCGTCAACGGCGAGTGGACGTTCCCGAAGCCGTTCGAGCCAGTGAGCGTGCCGCGCGGGAGAGGGTGCGAGCCCTGGACTTTGCTCGTCCGGACGCGCGTTTCAAACGCGACTTCGTGGATCGCAGCTTCGGTCACAGCGGCGCCGCGTGTGACTGGCTGTGGTTCGATAACAACCTGAGCTGCATTTCCGGCGTGAGGAACGAGACCAACAGGTTGAACGCGTGTCGGGTTCCTTGGAACGAGTTCGGAAGACGGTCGGGCGAACACCGATGCGACGACATGGATGCGCAAGACCCGCGGCTGGCTCCCTTCGGTGCGTTCCGGGTGCGTGCGTCTTGCCGAGAGTCCCTGCTGGACGGGCTGGTTCCGCCATTGAGCAAGAGCCACGGCTACGCGTACCCGCCTTGTCCCGTGGACCTCCCCGGTCTGAACCCGGTGGAAGAGCACCTCATCTCGCCTCGAGTCCCCTTCATGAGCATCAGGCTCCCAAGCACTTCCCCGAGGGTGAACATATTTAAGTGCGAATGCACGGGGTGATGCTATGAGAGAGAGAGTAAAGTTAAAATCCGTTGGCATTCGCCAGTGAGTTAACGTAAACTCCCCCGTGTGATCAAATTGCGATTCCCAGGAACCATTACACCATAAAGGCACCATGGTGTGATTAATAAATATAATAGTGCGAATTAATAAATACCCCTCATAGCATCAACCCGTGCATTCGCACTTAACCATGTTCACCCTCTAGGAAATGCTTGGGTGTTTTTTGGAGAGATCGAGGCCGTCCCTGGGGCGAATCACAACTTTTACGTGATCATCTGGCAGACGCGGTTGCCTGGGTTTGCGAGGGAGACGCTGGGCAGATCCGTTCAGCAATGGGGTATCGGACGCGCTTCCCTGGCCGATTGGCGATGCCGGAGCGTTCGATGCATGCTTGCGTTGCTTGTTTCGGTGGCTAGAGATTCATCAGCTGTATGAATACAGAACAGAACCTATACTGAAGAGATTCATCAGCTGTATGAATACAGAACCTATACAGAAAACAGGCTAACCGTAAGTGGAAGTGGCGAAGCTCTAATGGCGAAAATAAAAATGAAGTAAACTTCATTCTCTGTGCACAACCAGACATTGTACAGGATGTAGAAGTAGTGTACAAGATCCGATGCAGTGACCATAGAATGATAGATGCTCGTATTCACGTTGATTTGGAAAAGCAAAAACAAAACTGATACAAAAGAAGTCCATTAATGAGCTAGAGGTGAGAGTTAAAGTGCAGAAATTCAGAGTTTTGCTTCATATTAGATTCGAGACTAAAAGGGGTGACGTTAGCGTTTCCTCAATAAACGATAATTTTACCGTTATCATCATAAAGTATGTAATGGTAGTAGGAGGTACGGTCGCTGGACAGTACAGTGGCAGACTATATCAGGAGACAAAAATCTCATTAAGAGATTTTAAAACATGAAAGCCTCAAATGAAACCAAAAAAAGGAAGGTAAATAAGCTTTTGAAGTTAATCAATTGGCGTAATGTAGGCGATATGAGAAGGTATAACGTGGAGAGAATTAATCAGGCTGTAAAGAGCGACAGAAGCCAAAAGCTTTGAAGGTAAACTTGTCTGTAGACAAATATAGCATGTATGCATTAAGGGTCAAAGAAGTCAGTGTCATAACCAATAAGGACAGGATAGTTGAGGTGGCTGAGTAGTTCTACAGAGAACTCCGCATAATCCGTAACAAACAGAATATCATAAGAAGCGCGAATAGCCCAGAGAAATTAGAAATCTTACCAGTATCTACAGAGAAGTTAGGAAAGCCCTAGAAGGAACGCAAGTAAGTAAGGCCGCTGACGAAGATAAGACAACGAACCTTCAGAAAGATGGCTTAGAAATTGTGTTAGAAACTGTTTTCAGGAAGGGTACCGAAATCTTGCAAGAACGCCAACAAAATCTTAATGCATAAAAAAGCATACGTCAGGAACTTGAAATATTTTATGCCTAACAGCTTACTGACCGTTCTATACAAACAATTTACAAAAATACTAGCTAATAAAATAAAGCTTCATTATAGTTCAATCAACCAAAGGACCAAGCAAGAATTCGTACAGGCTAAGATTATATTCATACTATCAATCAGGTAATAGAGAAAGGCCCCGAAAAAAACCATCTGTTATAGGTAGCCTTCATAGATTACGAGAAGGTTTTCATCCAGTCGAGAGAACAGCGCTGATGAAGTCGCTACAGAATCAGGGCATCGACGAACCTTACAAAGCCATGATGCGAAAAATGTGAAGTGGATCCACAACCACCGTAGTTCTCGATAAAGAAAGCAACAAAATCGCAATAAAGTAGGTATAAGGCAGGAAGACCGATTTTCTCCAATACTTTTCCCCTTGTGTTTATAGAAGGTGTTCGGGGCGATAGATTGAGAAGAGTTAGGATTAAAAGTTATTGAGCGAATCTTAGTAACCTGTGATTCGCTGAGGGAATTGCCTTGCTGTGTAACAAAGGAGACGAGCTACAGCAACAGCTGTGTGAAAGCCAAGTTTCCCAGTTGTTACTGCGCTGTGTCTGCAAAGCGCGCTCTTTCTGCAAATGCGGCCTCTGCAGCGAGCGAAGTGATGTTTTGCGCCCAGTAACTACCACACAATAGTCCGGATGAAAATCGAATGCGCGCAATTCTTGCCCATTGCAGGATAAGCTTGCGCGCCCGAGCGTCTACCCCAACCCTTTCTGCGGATCAAAGTACTTGTGAAAAGTATCGGGTGTCGGCGCATGACGATGGACGAGTTGGGCGCCGAGAGAAAATACCTCGACGCGCTCGTTCGCCTCCGCTCCGTTCAGAAAAGAGACAAGTGTGTCGTCTGCTACAGCGGTCGCCATTACTCGGCCCACTCCTCAGTGCGCACACTGCAAGCAAGCACTTTTGCGGCCCTTTGCTCACGAGTAAAGGCGCTTTGTGCTGCTTTCACAACAGCCTTCAAAAACGCAAAATCATTTACGAATATCGTTAGTTATTAATACGTAGGCACACAGCTCAACAAGTTACCGCACGCCTTAAAGTGTTGGAGAACGTACTGATCCTTGCTGGCGGCGTTGTGACTTGGCTGGTGGCTGTGGCTGAGGGGTGCAAGCTGCAAACATCACTATTCGCTTTCATACTTTGGAGGTGGATATGTTCATACGTTTTGTTTCTCTTTGAAGGAATGAAAAGTTAGCTTTATTAGGCGCTTCAGAGATGCGGAACGCTGTGTATCAGAAACAGTAATGTAAATGTATAATTCCCAGAACTGTCCAATCGAGGAGCGCTGAAATTGTGCACCTACAATTAAGGCACGGGCTACATGTTCTTTGAACGTCTGACGTTATTCGAGCTCGAATTCTCGCGAACGAATTAGCGAAACATAAAATATCACAGCTTATCTACAGAGTGAATGATGATGAGTGGGGCGAAGTATTCATCTGTCCTTCCGTCCGTGCATGCCTTCGTCGGTCCGTCCACACGTCCGTCCGAGCATGCATCGTTCCATCCGTGCGATCATCCGTCCGTTCATTTTTCCGTGCATGTGTCCGTTGGACCGTCCGTGCATGTGTCCGCCCAGTCCTCCGTCCATCTGTGCGTCCGTCCGAGTGTCGGTTGGTCGGTCGGATCTGTCTGTCTGTCTGTCTGTCTGTCTGTCTGTCTGTCTGTCTGTCTGTCTGTCTGTCTGTCTGTCTGTCTGTCTGTCTGTCTGTCTGTCTGTTCGATTCTACCCCACTAGTGCACGAATCGAATGGACGGACGGTTCACCTCAAGCATCATCAATCACTCTCCTGATATGCTGGCTACACAGGAAGAAACGGCGACCGACCAGGTGAGGCTGTAGCTTCACCTTTGAAATGTGAAGGCAACACCCGCAGATTCAATGGTTATATTAGGTATGCGGTAGTGATAAACTAAAATGGCATTGCCAATTTTCGGCATGTTGGTAAACAGAACTCGAACACATATTGAGCGCTAACAAACAGCGACATGAGATGGATGACAGCACAATGCGCTAACTTCAACAACTTTATCTTTAAAAAACGCCAACCTATATATGCGCACACAGTGGCACCACAAGTCTATTTATTAGCCAAGCTGAAAGTCCCTATCACGATCTAAAAGGTCAACTGAATGTGCACTCACACATGTCAACATTACGAGAGATAGTATCGGCATCAGTTATCTCTAGCATGGCTTTATATTTATATTTTACCAGTACAATACAAAGGTGTGCAGCCACACTCCGTAATGCACTGGCAAATGGTCGTAATTAATCCTCTTTTTAACATTGAACTTGTGCTCGTGGTTAAGTGTTCTCAGAACCGCAATAGCTTGGCAGGTCAAGTCTCTTGAAGGACTCGCATCGAAGGCCAGCTGTCGGGTGCTCACAGAATAATCGTGACTCTTTTGTGGATTGTGCACAAGGAGTAGTTTATGAGGTTGCGCTGGCATGTGGTAATAACTGTATGGGCAGACGGGCCTTAACGATCGCCCTCGCGAACAAAAGTTAAATGTTAAAATCAATAACATATGCAGCGAATCGTCAGTACAGTGTTTAGATTGTGGTTGCACACATATGTACAAATCCTGCGCTGTACTTGAGAAAAATAAGTATAAATTTGTCTGAGAGATAATTGAAGCTGATGCCACCTCTCGCAAGAGTGACACGTGTGTGAGTGCACCATCAGTGTACATTTTAGACCAAGATAGGGCCTTTGTGATTGGATACTGCATTGACTGGTGGTGCCACTGTGCGCGTATATATAGTTTGGCGTTTACTGAAATAAAATTGTCGAAGTTAGGGCATTGTACTGTCGTCCCACTCATGTATCTGTCTGTTAGCGCCTAATATATTGTCGAGTAAAATGGCATATACCGGTACCCAACATATTCGTCCCATTCTTGATTGCGGGCTCGCTAAGGCAGGTTTAATTTTATAGCTGGTGCTAATATCAAACAGGTACACATGTAGCAATGACAATAAGTCAGCCTACATATAACTATGCATATGCGAATTAGGTTTTTCATAGCTGTACGCAGGTGATTGTATTGTCTTATTGCCACAATAGGTCGTGTACAAGCAACATCAGAACCCTGTGCGGGTGTGCCAGACACTATGGGAAAATTCTGTATGTTGAGTGCCCTAGTTATTCTGTCGTCCTGCCCTCCTCTGTGCTGTGGGATCGAAAAAGAAAGCATGCAATGAAAAGAAAATGCCAGCGCTTCTGACCACAATCAAATCCTAAATACTTCACAAGTCTAAACGCACTTGAGTGTATCTCTACGCATGAAATGTGAAAATAATCGATGTATATTAGTACATAATATTGAGTGCGAACATAATAATGTATATTAGCGCATAATATTTAGTCAAAGTATATATATTATTGAGCAGGCTTATATGGCATGTAGCAGTGGAGCGGCATGTGCGTTACCACGGGTCATTATGCAGTCGAATTGTACTATTATGAGCAATGTTAGCATGAACGCCAAACCTTCTATTCGTAGATTTTGCTCCGCAAAAAAAGAAAAACAGAACGCGGAGTGAATCGTTGAAGTTATTTCTAGACTCAACCTCACAATCACACCTTCATGCATGAAACAAAACAAAAGATTGTGTCCGCGACACCAAAAGTACAATTTCCAAGCACACCCTAACAAGAACTAGTTTATGAGAATAATTGTTCAAATGCCATAAAATGATTTGGGCTTACAAGTTTGCACAACGTTCAATCGTGTTAGGGTGCAACAATTACTCGCACAAAGTCAAACCACGTATTTAACTTGTAATAGTATAATCTGTGGCTGTGTTACTAGTGATATATGCGTCGTTTCGGAAATCGACCCCCCCCCCCTCCAAGCACCCGACGAAACAAAAGTGATGGGAAGACAAGCAGAAAGACAAGCAGAAAGATAAGTGTGTTAGCCACCCTTCGGTAGTCTTACTCGCTCCTGACTCGCTCCGGTCTGTTTAACAATGAACTGGTTATCGCGGTTTGTTATTTCTGCGCAGGGCATTTTTTTCGGTGCCCACAAAGCACAGATCCTAGGGGTATATAGTGAATTTTTCTTTCGAAAAATAAACCAGTTGTTAAATTGCGCCCATTTGTCTTTTTGTGTTCCTGCATGCTTGCGCAAAAGTTTCGAAATGGAAAGCCTGCAATATTCGTGCTGCATACTCTGGAGACATTCGCCCGCTGCCACTTGTCACTGTTTGTTCCCACTGTCAATAAATCATTTTCTTTAGAATTCCCAGGGAAAGAAAATACCTTCATCCATTTTGATGGTTCGTGCTCTGTGTGGGACGCAGCATGAAGTGATGTTGGTGGACTTGTGATTAATAGGATGGCCGACAAGCCAGCAGGAGCCACGTACATGTTCATTGAAGTGCAGCGTGGGCCGAAACCTGGTGGACGCCCACAGCGAGCCGCCGTCAACACTTTCAATGAATGAGACACTCTGAACTGTGGCGCGTGCAGCGATGCAAACAACACGGAGGTGAAACTATACTTTGAAAGTAGCAACACTTTCCTCCATGCGTGTGGTTTTTAAATGCGAAGCATTTCTTAGCGAACTTCGGTGACCTTGAGCGTAACTATCTATCTATATATCTATCTAGCCGCTTACGTTTCGGTGCTCTCATAGTCGCCACCTTAACTTGGCGTGAACTAAAATTAGCATGGAAGATTAAGATGGTTTGACGAATATGACGCGCTGGTCAAGACATGAATAATGTCACAATACCATCGCGTACGTCGTCAAACTCTTCCCGCCAGATGGTGGCACACGCCCATGGGCGGGTATGCGCCACTGCGCGTATGTGCCACAGGTGATTGACACTTAGTATCTACCCAGGAACTATGAGAACACACATGGGCAAATGTGGCGTGCAAGCGTTAAGAAATACCCGACCTCGCCAGTGTCGACCCGACGAATGCAAACAATAAATTTCAGGGTTACAGCTGGAATCGCACCCAAGTATTCTGCGTGGCAATGAAGTACATTGCCACTGAGCTACGCCAGGTTTCGGAATTACTTTTCGAATACACGCTAATCTTCGTGAAACGTTTATAGTGGTTGCTGTGCTGCCTACCCAATTATATAAACATTACATATGTACTCCTTTGGTACAGCCGTCACGTCGGATTAACGTCAATTGTGGTTAGTTGCCATGCGCTGAAGTTGATTTCTGTAGCAATGTTCAGGGCCAGCATCCTATCGAGCATCAGTGCTTCATGTCAGCTTCTGGTGTTGTTAATACGCATGTTCGAGTTGGCATCGTTGTGCAAGTGCGAACAACTGGTTATATAAACATTTTCAACTATTCAGCATATGTCTGTGCGGCAACGTCTGTACATATATTTAGTGTCATTTCATGGCGTGTCGCTCAATAAAAATTTGAAACACGGTCACCATCCCTCCGCATGCTTCGCATAACATCGATTCTCAGGTATGTAGGATCTGCCGAATTTTCTCCTCGATTCTTCTTGAATTTTTACCCTCTCTTGGCCGGCCACCTCCACTACCATGCACCCTCCACTTTCTCAGTGTAGCCGCCTTGGAATCAATGCGCGTGCTTGTTCATTCAGCTCCTTGACGTTACATACGAGGTTCTGCCACTTAAAAAAAACCACCTGGATAAAAGTAGGATTCAGGTAGAACACAGCGGCGGTTATATATTTAGTGCCCTTTGATAAATATGAGCGGAAGCACTTTAAAAATTAGTACCAACAATTGACTGAGTGGTTTCCCCAACTGCACTTTTGTTGATCGTAATGTGGAGGCATGATAAGCGCATAAGTGTACACTGAATGTTCATAATTTCTTGTGGTCCTTATTAGCTCAAAGAAGGTAGCCCAGAAAAAGTGTAGTGGTTTACCGGATTAATTTTCCTGTAGACCCGACGCCCTTTTGTACAAAAACCGACGCGAAAAATTCTTCTCGTGTAACCGAAAAACCCGAGTGGAATCGATGCGTGCGCTTGTATTCTATTCCAGTAGAAGGACGAGATATTGCATTCCATTAACTTGGCGACTTACCTCAGTCTCCTGAAAAGAAGAAAAAAATGGCAGCATATCCACGAGCGGAATCATGGAGAGTGGGGCAAAGCATCCATCTGTCCATTGGTTCTTGCTTCCATACATCCATGTGTCCGTCTGTGTGACCGTCTGTGCGTCCATCCACGCGTCCGTGCGTGCGTCTGTTCGTGCGTCCGCACATCCATCCGCCGTCCGTCCTTGCGTTCCTCCATGTATCCGCCCCTGCGTCTGTCCATGCTTTCATCCCTCCGTGCAGCCGTCCGTGCGTCCGTCCATGCATCTGTCTGTGCGTCCATTCGTCCATCTAGTCAAAACTCCAAGTACCCCCATCTCACTTCTTTTCATTATATATTCTCCATGTAGAAGCACCGCCATCCAGCGAACATTCTAAGGACTAAACGAGAGGTGGCACACGCACACTTTCTTACGGCTTGCGCTTCGGGTCTACTTCCCACCTTTAGCCACCTCGAGTTCATGTTAAATACTAGTTCACTGTATTCTTGGCACTGCGGCCCAACGCTCGCTAAACCTTTCTAAAACCAAGGAGGTTACGACGAGCGAGTATAACGTAGCAACCTTTTCTTGTCAGATAGTGCTCAATGTTCATGGGAACTGCTGCTGATGGGAAATGAGACACAGGAGAATTTGGCTTTTACTTTCTTACGGCTTGCGCTTCGTATCTACTTCCCACCTTTAACCACCTCGAGTTTATGGTATATACTAGTTCATTGTATTCATGGCACTGCGGCTCAACACTCGCTAAGCATTTCTAAAACTAAGGAGGTTACACCCAGTAAGTATAACGTAGCAACCCTTTCTTGTCAGATAGTGCTCAATGTACATGCCAATGACTGCTAATGGAGATCGCAGCATAGGCGTTGACTAAAAGCCGAATGCTCCTGTCTCTCATTTCCCCTTAGCAGCCATGGGCTCGAACATTGAGCACTATCTTTGATTGTTCAACAATGCACAGAAGAAATCTCTCACCGGCACCACCTTGGAGGTCCAAATGTTATACTTGTTACACACTTCAACGGCTACGAGGGACGAACAGGTGCTGCTATAAAAAGCTTCGCCCCTAAAATTTTCTAGTTATACCGGTCACAGAAGTTAGCCGAGCTGGATGCTAAAACGTCAAAGAAGGTCGCCAGTGACAACTTAAGAAAAAAGGAATGTTCCCAACGAGGATGATCTAATTACAGCTTAAATGCGCTGGTCTGAGCTGGAAAGTAAATCATCTGGACAGGATAACGCTAAAAGTTTGTCATTTACCGATCTATCAATTGAGGAACGTAGTGTCTTATCTCAAGGACTTAATTTTTGGCCTGCAACAGGAGGCTATAATGAATTTCAGTTGGTGAAGGATCTTCACAATTTCAAACGTAACATGCACCTCCATGAATACTTCTATGATAGGTCCTCGGCTTACAATACCAATAGCTCATCACTGCCATCTTACAAGCATTGGACAAATCCCTCCCAACGAGACAAATGTCTGGACCTATATATCAGAGCTGCACAGCACGATGTCATGAAGGCATATAGAGAACGTACAGCATTGCACCGCAACCTTACTTACAAAGACCAACAAGCAATTGAATCCCTCGCTAGTCGTAAGGACATAATTATAAAACCTGCAGATAAAAGTGGCGCCATTGCTGTAATGGCCAGAAGCACATATATCAGCGAAGTCCATAGGCAGCTCAGGGATGCATCATATTACCAGCGGCAAGATGATGACCCAACAAACGAGTTCAAAGCTATCGTTCGTGTTAGTCTGACTGCGCTCTTTAATGATACAGAAATGAGCTACAGCACTCTAAAATCTCTAATACCGTTGCGCCCAGTAGCTGGCAGGTTCTACCTTCTTCCCAAAATTCAATAGAAAGATCATCCCGGTAGACCAATTATATCTGGAATTGGAACAGTGACTGAGAACCTTTACCAATATGTAGATAGCCTCATCAACACCATTCCGTCGAGCTTTTCTTTTTACAATAAAGATACGAATCACTTTCTAACAGATATTCTTGACCTACAGGTTCCTCAAAATTTGTGTATTGTTACGTTAAATGTCACGTCACTATACACTAATATGCCTCACTCAGATGGCATTAAGGCAGTTATCTGCGTGTACACTGATTGCGACACCGACAAACCACTTTCCGCATCTAAGTTCTCTACCTTGCTTAAGCTCATTCTCGAACTTAATTTTGAATTTGTTGAGACACATTATGTTCACGTTAGCGGTACATCTATGGGTACAACAATCGGACCATACTACGCAAACATATTTATGGGACTTCTTCAAAAAAATTTCTTGCAAACTGTAAATATAAGCCATTTTACTATAAGTGGTTTATCGACGACATTTTTCTAATCTGGCACCGCAGTGAATAGGAACTTATTTCTTTCATAGCAGATCCTCATAACAAAAAGGCCCCGCTACTGTAGTCTAGTGGCTAAGGTACTCGGCTGCTAACCCACAGGTAGCGGGATCGAATCCCGGTTGCGGCATCTGTACTTCTGATGGAGGCGGCAATGTTGTCGGCCCGTGTGCTTAGATTTAGGTGCACGTTAAAGAACCCCAGGTAGTCAAAATTTCCGGAGCCCTTCACTACGCCGTCTGTCATAATCATATGGTGGTTTTGGGAGGTTAAACCCCACATATCATCAGATCTTAACAACGCTTATCTGGTGATTTCTTTTTCGTACTAATAATCTCCTGTGAACATAAGCTTCCTTGATGTCATGGTCATTCTACGTAACGGCAAGGTAATAACAAGTATTTACAGTAAACCCACAGATCGGCAGCAATATCTTCACTTTAGTAGTTGTCACGTGAAGCACAATAAAACCAGTATTCCCTACAGCTAACCAGTCTGTTTTAAAAGAATTTTCCCGCCACTGCGAACAAATTTAGAGCACGATCGAAAAACAGAGCTATCCGTCCAGCATAATCATAGACGCCATCAAACGTGCAGAAGAGCTCGACCGTTCAGATCTGCTGAGTACAAACAAAATACCCAAAGACAGTTCACAGACTAACCTACTTTGGACACATGTGGCCTCAGTTGCGAATGTACAGCATATTTTGAAGAAACATTTCAACATTTTTTATACAGAGCGAGCGGCTCAAAGGAATCTTTATGGAACAACCACGCGTGGTCTACTGACGATCGTGGAACCTTCGTGATTTACTAACCTCATCTAAAACCACGTGTTCACGTCATGAAGGCTCTAATCCCTGCAACAAACCACGTTGCAAAGTGTGCGCGCACATGAAGACATCTAAAATAGTTTCAAGTACCTCATTCAGCTTTTCAATGAAAATAAATGGGGACAACACATGTGATAGTACAACGTCGTCTATCTTCTTGTGTGTTCGACATGCAAAGTTCATTGTATAGGGCAAACAGAGACAAGTTCCAGAATTCATTTTATTATTCACCGTGCACACGCCGTAAGCCTTCCCAATCTACAACTGTCGAAGCACGTCAGTGTGCCTGGCCACTGTTTCGACAAAATTAGGGCCACTATTATTCAGTTTGGTTTCAAGACAAATCACGATAGGAAAGTGAGGGAATCCTTCTTTATCTACAAATTTAACACCATTAGTTCAGGTATCATTGAAAACGTAGAAAAGCTCACCTGCCTCGCACTATAACAACACGACTTCTTACATTAACAAACATTTTTAATGTATACTAAAATGTATATTAGTCATGCGTGGCTTCTTTATTTCAGAGATTTTTTTACATGTCCTGCCAACCACACTGTGTTCCAGGTGTTGATGCGCAAGAAAATTTGAAACTTGTATTTTCATGCACCCGTCGCATGTCAGCCATGTTAACACAAGCTTTCTGACAGATTACCAATTTTTTTTACTTCGATTGTCCTAGCTGCGGTACCGAGAGTTCATCACGTGATCCCATAAAAGCGGCTGCATTGTATCATACCTACTTACGCTTACGAAGGCCATGCCACGGCCGAAACGTTAGTAAAGGCGATTTCATTTTTAAATGTGCTGTCTGCAAGTTCAGTCAATATATATATATATATATATATATATATATATATATATATATATATATATATATATATATATATATATGAAGAAAAGTGGGGGAAAAATAACTTGCCATGGGCAGCATCCGAACCTGCGACGTTCGAATGACGCGTTCGATACTCTACCACTGAGCTACTACGACAGCTATCCCCCCAGCCACTTTATAGGGTTTTTTATGTGAATTAAACGTGGGAGTGTCAGTGAGTGCCACAAGTAGCCATAGCGGTGAGTGTTGCACACTCTTTTGAGCCTGTTTGGGGTCACGTAGCATGCGAACTTGTTACGAGTGGGCAGCTGACAAATAGCCCCCCTTACAACCTAAAGGCACTAAGTCTGCCAGTACGAGACCCTCGTTAATGAGTAAGGAAAGACGTTCATACCTAAGGGCTCGTTTTTCCGTATTTTTACACAATAATAATGAGATCTAACAGACAGTAATGCCAACAAATGTATAGGGGAAGATATTAGACCAAATTGTAATGTATATATGAAGAAAAATGGACGAAAAGATAACTTGCCGTGAGCACGATCTGAACCTGCCACCTTCGATTGTAGCTCAGTTTTAGAGCATTGAACGCTTCATTCTCAAACTCTCTATAAACTGGTCGCTCGAGCAATAGCAGCATGAATGAGCATCACGTGAGAAGGCGCAGCACTGCGCGTCCCCTTGAGCTAAGAAACATCCGGAGAAGAGGAGTGATTGTTGCTTGAAATTTGTGGCGTGCCGGCGGATTGTAGCGCTGTTACGTGTGGCATCATTGATCATGGGGGTGTTCTGAACACGCTTTATTGCACATCTGTCATTAACCTGCTCTGTTTTTGACCCATGAACAGCTTACAATAATGTGGTGTGGCTTAGGGCTCATCAAGGCACAACTCAGCTAAACGGAATGCATGCTATTGATCTCAAAGTTGTTCAGTTGCAGGATTATTTTAATAAGACTGGCAAGATTGAGCTGTTAACTGGTTTATGAAAGGATAATTCGCCAGAAGCGCTTACTACCGACCGAATGCCATCGTCGTAGATAGGACGCGGTAGCCGGGGCCGTGGAGGTAGACGCAGAAGCGCCGGTTGGCTCGTCCTGAGGCATGTTACCGGACACCTGGCACAAACGACGACCTGAGCGGAGCTCCAGGAGGCAGATCGGGCTGGGAGAGGACGGAAGATCGTAGAGCACACTCCACCACTTGTGATGTAACGGTGAAGGCAACCTTTATTAGGCCCGGAAGACACGATGAAGCGACCACGCCCAAGGCACAGAACTCAGACAAGCCAAATCCCTACAGCAGATGAAGATGACGACCACTCACGATGATGAATATGTGTAAAGAAAGCAGATGTGCTTACTAAATGCCTACAATATATATATATGACCGATATTTTGTAAATAGACGTACCACACAACTCGATACTTATGACATTACACGCGGCTTCACTTTACAAAAACGTTCTCATTATCACCGCGCACCAGCGTGAGCCACCCACGTTCGCCGGACTTCGAGGTGAAGATGTGGAGGATTGGTTGGACCAGTTCAATCGAGCGAGTTCCAATAACAATTGGGATGATCCTACCAAGCTTTGCCGTGTTTCTTTCTATCTGACAGGTGTAGCGAAAACATGGTTTTTCAATCAAGAAACGGACATTACGGACTGGACACGTTTCAAGCAACAGCTTCGCCAAAATTTCGGCACCCCGGGGGTCCGTTCAGCTCTCGCGAAGAAGACACTGGATGCTCGCAAGCAACAATGCGGTGAGCCTTACACATCCTACATAGAGGATGTGCTTGCTCTCTGTCACCGTTTCAACACGTTCGTGTCTGAATCAGAGAGAGTTCGTCATCTATTGAAAGGGATCGGCATGGTCCCGTTCAATGCCTTGGTCATTTAAAACCCGACTACAGTCGCTGACGTTGTTGCCACGTGCCAACGGCTAGAGAAACTTGAATCCCAACGGTTGCTGCCGGACAGCGCTGAAAACACCACCACGACTGATGCCTCATTGCGTGCCATTATCCGGGTGATTATACGGGAAGAGCTGCAATCGTTCGGCCTCTCAATGACACCAAGTCCACCTCCCCCCTCCAACACTGTTTTGCGCGACGTTATCAAAGAGGAGTTGGTGTCCATGACTAGGCCAGCGTATGTAGACGCTCCAGTACCTCGACCCCAGCCGACGTACGCACAAGTCCTCGCTGGATCACCACCCGTCGTACAACCGATGCCCGCACACTCGACGCCTGTCCCGCTGGCTTCGTTGACTCCAAGTGCACCTAGCCAACCCTTTCACCCACCGTGACGGCCACCTCGTCCGATCTGTTATTACTGCGGCTATCGGGGGCCACATTGCACGCGTCCATCGGAAGCGTCAGCAGGACGAACTTCGTGGATTCGACACCTACGGACGGGATGATGGGACAAGCTGGTACGCTTTCCAACGTCGTCCTTTTGATCCGCCGATACGTCGATCAACGTCTTCAACTGCGACATCTGAGCCAACCAGTTCTTACCGCTCTACTAGACACCGCTCAACCTCACCCCTCCGCCGCTCCACGTCTCCATTGCGACCTGTCTCGCAATTCACCAACAAACGCCCGGAAAACTAACCTCTGCAGCTTTTGGAGGAAAAGCTGCATCGAACGAAAAGACAGAAATTCCTCCAGTGCCTCCATATATTACGATATCTGTTTTAATAGAAGGTGTGCACGTGGACGCTCTAACAGGCACTGGTGCTTGTTTATCTGTGATTGATCGTTCTTTGTGCTCACATCTGCGAAAAGTGACCACCCCTTATGATGAACCTACACTGCACGCTGCTCAAGGGGACGCCATTAGACCTGTCGCTATGTGCACCGCTCGTGTTTTCATTGCTGGTCTCCTTCATTTTGTGCAATTTGCTGTGCTGAGTTCATGTGCCCACCAGCTTATATTAGGCTGGGATTTTCTGTCTATGGCGAACGCTTCCATCTGCTGTCGACAAAATGTTGTTCATATGATGGAAACTGACTATGCCCAGTATGCGGATGACAAGCCCGTTCCCTTGCTCGCTGCTGAAGATACCGAGCTACCACCTGGTCATCAGCACATAGTTGCCATAACTTCTAATGCGACCGACTCTGGTGACGTGTTTGTCCAACTATCTGCACGCTGTCTCACAAGAGGTATAGCCCTTGCCTGAGGTCTAGCGCGGTTCCATAGTGGCTCTGGACTTCTCTGCGCTACAAACCAGACTTATGAGAAAATTGTCATTCCTAAAGGCACCACAACGGCTTGCGTTTCTGAATCTCAACCTGTCTCTGTTGTCCCGCTTATGCCAGCGTGTTCGGACCTTCCTTCTATTGAACGTTCATCAAGCGTTTCTGTTCTTCCTGCGACTATTAGTCCATAACTGACCTCTTCACAATCAGATGAGTTGCTTGCCTTGCTACAAAAGCATAGGAGATTGTTTGATGCCCATTCCTCATCTCTGGGACAGACGTCCATAATTAGGCATCGTATCCAGACCGATGGCACTTCCATCGTACGCCTTCGACCATATCGCGTCTCTTCGTCCGAGTGTCAGATCATTGAACAAAATGTAGCCGATATGCTGAAACGGAACATTATACGTCCCTCCGCGAGTCCTTGGTCATCCCCTGTTGTTTTAGTGAGGAAAAAAGATGGCTCCATGCGATTTTGTGTGGACTACAGAGCACTTAATAAGATTACCCACAACGATGTTTACCCCATGCCGCGCATAGACGATGCTTTGGATTCACTGCAAGGTGCTGAGTACTTCTCAAGCCTAGACCTGCGTTTAGGTTACTGGCAAATACCCATGCACGAGGATGACAAAGAAAAGACAGCGTTTTCAACACCAGATGGGCTCTACGAATTCAACGCCATGCCATTCGACCTTTGTAATGCTCCAGCAACATTCGAGCGGATGATCGACACTGTTTTAAGAGGCTTGAAGTGGAAGACTTTCTTGTGCTATTTAGACGATATTGTTATTTTCTTGTCAACCTTCTTCAGCACTTGCAACGACTGGACGAAGTTCTTACGTGCCTTGCAAACGCAGGCCTTCAGCTGAACACCAAGAAGTGCCGTTTTGCGAGCAAGACGATTAAAGTGTTGGGCCACATCGTAAGCAAGGACGGTATTCGTCCCAACCCTGACAAGATTTCCGCTATCCAACACTTCCCGCGTCCTGAAAAAGCCAAAGACTTGCGCAGTTTCCTCGGCCTCGCTTCTTATTTTCGCAGATTCATTCGAGACTTCGCCTCAATAGCTTCACCATTGCACAAGTTGCTCGGATCAGGCGTCGCCTTTGTGTGGTCTCCTGAATGTGAAGCGGCGTTTGCTCAACTGAAGTGTGCACTCACATCCAAACCAGTCCTCTGCCATTTCGACGAAACCGTGCCTACGTTCCTGCATACAGACACTAGTGGTCGAGGCATTGGTGGAATTCTCCTACAGCGAGACAAATCTTCACGTGAGAAAGTCGTGGCATATGCGAGCCGTGCACTGACCTCTGCCGAAAAGAATTATACCATCACTAAACAGGAGTGCCTCGTGGTCGTATGGTCGATACAAAAGTTTCAACCTTATCTCCACGACCGCCACTTTACTGTGGTCACGGACCATCACGCCTTGTGCTGGCTCTCGACAATCAATAACTTGTCCGGCCGCCTTGGTCGCTGGATTCTTCGCTTACAAGAATACGACTTCACGATCACATACAAGTCGGGAAACAAGCATCAAGACGCCGACGCACTTTCGCGTTGCCCGCTCTCTTCGGAGCCACTTTACCAACCCGCCACTGCCGCACTCGAGAAGCTTTCGGCCGTCTCTTCTCTACATATTTTATTCTTTATTCGAAGTATACCTGCAGCGCCCGAAGGCGTTATAGAAGGGGGGGTTACAGAATCGAAAGAAACAAATTTTCATTTACAGCAGACACTTGTACACTTGTGAGCCCATTCCACTCATGTATTGTTCTGACAAAAAAGAATTTGCAAAAATTCCAGTCTTGGGACGGTATTCCCTCAGTTTAAAAGGATGATCAATTCGATTTGACAAATAATACGGCGTCTGTAAATACATATCCTTATTCATTCCAGTTTTATTATTAAATATTAGATATAAAAGTTTTATTCGCAATTTTCTTCTACGCGATGAAAGCAGCTCCCAATTCAATTCTTGTTTCATAGCAGTAGAGCTTTCCCGCCATTGATACCGTCCCAGGACGAACCTTGCCACCTTGTTCTGTATTTTTTCTATCTTATCAATAAGATATACCTGCGCCGGATCCCACACAGCGCAGGCGTATTCTGACTGGTCGAACACACGTCAAATACGCACATTATTTAAGTCGCTGAGGCGAACATCGTAAGTTACGCAGAATAAAATTTAACACCTTCGCAGATTTCGCGACAACATAATCAACATGTACATTCCATGAACAGTCAGAAGGAAAGAACACACCCAGGTATTTGTAAGTTCTCTTCGTGGTAACTGGCACACCATTTATACAATATCTAAATTTGATCTTCTTTGTCTTCTTTGAAAAAGCAAGGTTAATGCACTTATTAAAATATAAAGACATTTTCCACGTTTTACACCAGTCATGAATACGCACCAAGTTATTTTGAAGTTGGGAGGAATCCTGCTCACTCTTAATTTTCCGGTAGACTATACAGTCATCGGCACAAAACCGGATAGACGATGAGATATCAAGCGAAGTATCATTGATATAAATTAAAAACAACAAAGACCCAAACGGAGCCCTGTGGCACACCTGATGTCATGTTAACACAACTGCATGCTTTTCCATTCAAAACAACACATTGGCGACGATGCTTTAAATAATTTTCTATCCAGATTATCACATTTAGGTCTAAATAAATAACTTAAGTTTTTGCAAAAGGAGCGCATGCGAAACCGAATCAACAGCTTTTTGGAAATCAAAAAAATACACTCAATTTGCCAATTTTCGTCAATACTAGAGGATAAATCATGATGAAATTCAACCAGCTGCGTGGTACAAGATAGCCTTTTACGGAATCCATGCTGATTTTCTATTAACAATTTGTGGTGCGTTATATGTCGCATTATTTCCTTGTACAAGTTGTGCTCAAGTACTTTGCAGGCAAACTGATGCTAATGAAATTGGTCTATAGTTGACAGCTTCTTTTTTGGGTCCATCTTTGTGGATGGGCCCAACGTGGGCCATCTTCCAGTCATCTGGTAAGACACCAGTAGATAAAGACTTCGAGTAAATCAAATGAAGATACACGGAAACAGGAGAAGCACAATGTTTGTAAACACGCAGAGGAATGCCGTCAGGACCATTCGCTTCGACATGTTTCGTCATTAGCTACTGTGGACCCAACTTCTCCAAGTGATTTGTTCTTATCTCATCAACGTGCTGACCCTTACTGTCGCTGCATCATGGACCGTCTTGACGGGACTTGCCGGCCCCCTAACGCCCGTCTTCGCCGGCAGCTGACACAATTCAAGCTCAACACCCACGTTCTGTACCGTCATATCTACCACCCGCTGGGTGCCCGTTCTACCTCGCTCTCTTCGGGCTCAAGTCCTCAAGACATATCACGACGACATGTCTGCTGGAGACATGGGCTTCCAGAAAACGTACGACCGCATAAGATGTCACTACTACTGGCCGGGCTTGTCCACCTGTGTCGCAAAGTACGTTGCCTCATGCGCCCTTTGTCAGCGTAGCAAGCTACGTACATAGACTCGAAGTGGACAATTACAACCGCTCCCGTGTCCCCTGCAACCATTCGAGGTAGTTGGCATTGACCTGTATGGTCCGCTTCCTATGACTGTCACGGGCAATCGATGGATAGTCACAGCTGTCGACCACCTGACCCGCTACGCCGAAACAGCTTCCGTGTCTTCTGCATCAGCTTCGGAAGTGGCCGACTTCATCCTTCGAGCAATAATCCTTCGACATGGAGCTCCTCGTGTAATTCTGAGCGACTGTGGAAGAGTATTTCTTTCAGAACTCGTTGAAGAACTGCTAAAGGCATCCGGCACTACACACAAAACAAGCTCCAGTTACCATCCTCAGACGAACGGCCTGACTGAGCGCTTTCATCGTACACTGTCAGATATGATAGCGATGTATATCAAACCCGACCACAGAAACTGGGACGCCATTTTGCCATTTGTCACTTTTGCGTATAATACTCCTGCACAGCGCACAACCGGTTACTCGCCGTTCTACCTCGTCCACGGTCGCTTCCCTTCTTCTTTCCTCGATGTTTCGTTCTTCTCTGCGCCTGTCAAACCATGTTCAGCTTCAAGTGAAGAATGCGTGTTTCGTCTACTTCATTGCCGCCCGCTGGCTCGCGTCAACACTGAAGCCAAGCAACAGGATCGCAAGCTTGAATATGATGCCTCTCATCCTGCCGTGTCTTTCAGCCCTGGCGACGAAGTCCTCCTCCTTACACCCATTCCCACTCCCGGACTGTGCGAGAAATTTCAATTACGTTTTATGGGCCCCTACACTGTCGTGGAGCAAACGTCTCCTGTGAATTATCGCGTGGCACCTGTTCTTCTTCCGACGGACCACCGCTACAGGGCAGCAGAAATAGTCCACGTATCCCGCATGAAGCCTTTTATACGGCATTCATCTTCGCTTTAAACTACGGCCAAGAACTGCAGGATGACCGCTTTCACGTGGGGGGGGGGGGGGGAGTTGGTGTAGGCACTGATTAAGCACATCTGCATTCTTTACACGTATTCATCATCGTGAGTGGTCGTCATCTTGATCTGCTGTGGGGATTTGGCTTGTCTGAGTTCTGTGCCTTGGGCGTGGTCGCTTCATCGTGTCTTCCGGGCCTAATAAGGGTTTACTTCACTGTTACATCACAATATATATATATATATATATATATATATATGTGTGTGTGTGTGTGTGCGTGTGTGTATGTGTGTGTGTGTGTGTGTGTGTGTGGCGTATGATGGATTCAATGGTTTGGAGAAGCAGTGAAGGAAGAATTGAGAATGGAATAAACATGGCATATGAGCCAGGCCACGTCTCCCAGTCATCATAGCGTCATACGAGTCGACAAGGTGGAGACCAGCCAGCCTCGCCCACCAGAGCCGTACTTGATAGCCCCGGATTGCTGCCCTTTCCTGTGAAGTTCTTGTGCGATATTATGGAACTTCAATGTGATGTACAACTACAGCTAGTTTGGACATTTTTTGTTCTAACAGTACTTGTTCATCATGTATTGTAATATGTAAAGCGCGCATTCTTTCGAGGAGAAGAGGAATGCTGTAATGTAAAAAGGTAGCGATGGCTGGTAGAAGCTAAGGAAGAAGACATCAGAATAAAATAAACATGGCGTATGAGCCAGTCCGCGTCTCTCAGTCACCATAGCGTCACGCACACACGCACACACACACACACGCACATATATATATATATAAATATATATATATATATATATATATATATATATATATATATATATATATATATATATATATATGTAACGGATGAGACATGGCGTCAGTCAGAACACCAGTTTATTCTGACCCTTCGTCTTCCTCATCTTCCTTGCCCACACTCACCTGTGAAGCGTCACACGTTTCCCCCTCCCTCCGTGAGAGCGTCAACTTATTGGGACAATAGTAGCGACGCAGTTTGTTGACGTGCACAATATCAGTAGTTCTGCTTAACGGATCTACGCATCAATCGATCTCATAGTTCACAGGAGAGACTCTGCGAAGAATTGTGTAAGGTCCTTCCATGACAGAACTGAGCTTTCCTTTGTTCGGGTGCCAAGGTGTTTCGTAGAGGACCAATTCACCAGGTTGGAGATCTTGTGGTAGGAATTTTTCGTCGTAGATTATCTTGTTCTTCTCATGATAGGCAAGCGTGTTCTTGATTGCACTTTTCCTTGCTTCTTGCACACTCTCCATTGGTGCGTCTAAAATTGTGTCGTATGAAGGAATTCCATACATTAGGTACGATGGTGTGTAGCGACACCGCGGACCCGAGCTAACGGGGGAGTTTCTACTCCCTCCCACGCCTAGCCGTGCGTGGCTTTGCCGTGTCCGGAGAAAAGGGGATCCTGGGGGTTGAGCCGACGCTGGGTGATTGGACCGTTAAGGATCCCGGCAGAGGCAACACACCCCTTTGGCCCCGGCTTCACGTAGACGGCACCCCTGGGCTGACCCACCCAGGGGAAATCGGCAGTCGCCTTTTCCTATCCCTCTCTCCCTACATCTTCGTCTTTATCTCTTACTATTTATCTGTCCTGTCTTCTACTCTCTTCTGTTTACTTCCAATTTTCCAGGCGGCAAGGGTTAACCCTGTGCAAATAGCCTACCTTGGTCTAGGCGCATTGGGTTATAGTTGCGTTGTACGGCTGGCGTCTGCAGGTTTTAGCATCCGCAAACTTGTAGCGTCCCCTTGTTGGGCTCCGTGGTGGGTGGCCGCCAACGCTTCTGAAGAAAATGAAACTGGCATGCATAAAGCATTTCCCCTATTAAGTGATCGTGCCTCCTCAAAGCGGGTACGCACCGAAGATATCAATTTTTTCCTCCGGCCAAGACAAACCTTTCCTCATTTCCACGTTATACACTGCGAAAAAACAAACAAGCAAGCCAGAACAGTATCCCCCTTCGTAGTGGCTAGGTCCTTAACCGAAACTCTCGGTGCCGGGTACAAGGTTACCAAAATGGCCAGTGGAGATCTACTCCTCGAAGTACGTGACAAAGACCAATTTGATAAACTGAACACCCTCACAACGTTTGGAGACACACCCATCAGTATTACGCCACACAGGTCTATGAACTCATCTCGCGGGGTCGTTTCGGACGCAGATTTACCTGACCGAAGCTGAACTTCTTGAAGGATGGAAGAGCGAGAACGTGACAAACGTACAGCGCATTAAGATAAGAAGAGATCAAAAGGAAATACCAACAAAACACTTAGTACTGACCTTTGCTTCGAGCGATTTGCCGGAAACAATTCAGACTGGGTACACAAAAACATCTGTGAGGCCATATATTCCCAACCCCCGCCGTTGCTTCCATTGTCAGAGATATGGCCACGGCTCGCAAAGCTGTCGTGGCCAGAAAACTTGTGCTATGTGTGGAGTCGTGGGCCATGCGTCCGACAACTGCGAAGCACCTGCACACTGTGTAAACTGTGGCGGTAATCATGCCGCGTACTCACGTTCTTGTTCTTTCTGGAAAAAAGAAAAAGAAATCATCACTTTAAAGATAAAAGAAAACATTACATTTAAAGAAGCAAGAAAAAGAGTCTCGCCATTTTATGGCCCTACATATGCTGATGCGGCGCGCCAGGGGGCAGTGTCGCACCAGCCCTCGCCACTCCTTCGGCCTGCGCAGAGCGAGCCATTGGCTGTGGCGCCTGCCCCCAAGGCGGCAGTGGTTGAGTCTACTCCGCCTACTATTGAACAGAGACCAGGGACTCCAGGGTCCTCGGGTCTCAAGGCCTCACCTCGCCAGGCGAGGCCCAAGCTTCGAAAAACCAGCTCGCATGAGCGGGCATCCAGTGCCTCCGAGGAGGCAATGGATACGGCGGCACTTCTGGTGCCAAAAGAGCAGCGCGGCTCTCTGGAGCGCGCCAAGAAAACTAAAAAGCTCATAACAGGGCCTGATAATAGCCCTGCTACTTGAGCTCGACCTTTCAGTTTAAACAAGTCACTCCCTTAACGTACACACAGCACTACTTTACTTCCAATATGGAAACACAAATTATACATTGGAACGTCAGAGGCCTGCTTAAAAACCTCGACGACGTCCAAGAGCTTTTATACAAACACTCACCTCAAGTGCTGTGTGTACAGGAAACACATCTTAAATCCTCCAATACAAGTTTTTTACGTGCTTACGTCATATACCGAAAGGACCGAGATGATGCTGTGGCGTCATCCGGTGGCGTAGCCATTATTATTAACCAAGGAGTAGCGTGTACACATTTACCACTCCAGACATCCCTTGAGGCGGTGGCTGTTCGAGCGGTACTCTTAAACAAACTCGTCACCATCTGCTCTTTGTATGTACCTCCCCACCAACGTCTTGAAAAACGTGAATTTCAGTCCCTAATAGACGAACTACCGGAACCTTATTTGCTTCTTGGGGACCTAAATGCACATAGTGGACTGTGGGGCGATTCTCGCTGTGATGCACGAGGTCGTCTCATTGAACAATTTCTCTTCTCTTCCGGCGCCTGTTTGTTGAATAGGAAAGAGCCAACCTACTATAACGTTGCCAACAAAACTTACTCGTCTATAGACCTCAGCATCGTATCACCTTCACTTCTACCCCTATTGAAATGGAAAATCATAAACAATCCATATGGAAGTGACCATTTTCCTGTAGTGTTGCGTTCACAAACAACATATGAATGTCCTCTACATGTTCCCAAATGGCTGATAAACAAAGCAGACTGGGAACAGTTCCACAACACTACACGTTTGAGTTGGACAGACATATGTAGGTTAAACATAGATGAAGCTGTGAAGTACTTCACAGCTTTTCTAACTGACGCAGCAGCCAGGTGCATACCGCAAACATCTGGAATGCCCGGCAAACGACACGTCCCATGGTGGAACACGGAGTGTCGTAATGCGCGAAAGGAACAGAACAGGGCATGGAGATTGCTGCGCAACTCGCCAACAGCGGAAAATCTTGACACGTTCAAGAAAATAAAGTCTCAAGGAAGGAGAACGCGTCGGCAGGCCAGAAGAGAAAGCTGGCAGAAGATTTTGTCAGGGATTAATTCATACACACAGGAGGCAAAAGTCTGGAACATGGTCGGTAGGATAGCAGGGAAACAAGTACACACACTTCCACTCGTAAACACTCAAGGTGATACCTTGGAAGATCAGGCAAACTTCCTCGGGGCACACTTTGAACGGGTATCCAGCTCGTCCCACTATACTGACACTTTCCAAAAATACAGAACAAGAATAGAAAAGCAGAAACTCGAACACAAATGCACTAGATCCGAGGCATATAACCATGCTTTCAGTCTAGCTGAGCTGCAAATGTCTCTAAACTCCTGCAGTACTTCTGCCCCAGGTTCTGACCGTGTGATGTATGAAATGTTAAAAAACCTACCAAACGAAACCCGTAAAACCTTACTTTGTCTGTACAATGCTATTTGGTCTTCTGGCACTATTCCTACCTCCTGGAAAGAGGCTATTGTTATTCCCATTTTGAAAGAGGGCAAGGACCCTTCTTTACCCTCGAGTTATAGGCCTATAGCACTTTCAAGCTGCTTGTGCAAAGTCTTCGAAAAAATGATAAACTGCCGACTTGTACATTTCCTTGAAACAAATAATTTGCTCGACCCATTTCAGTGCGGGTTTCGAGAAGGTAGATCCACCACAGACCACCTTGTTCGTATCGAGGCACAGATCAGAGACGCCTTCGTCCATAAACAATATTTTCTCTCTGTGTTCCTAGATATTGAAAAGGCGTATGATACAACATGGCGGTTCGGCATTCTAAGAGACCTGTCTCACCTTGGTGTGCGCGGAAAAATGTTTCATATAATCGAAAGTTACCTGTCAAAGCGGACTTTCCGTGTCCGTCTGGGCAGTGTGCTTTCCCAAACATTTGTCCAGGAAACAGGCGTGCCACAAGGTGGCGTGCTTAGTTGCACACTTTTTATTATCAAAATGAACTCTTTGCACTTGTCCATTCCCCGCAATATGTTCTATTGTACATATGTCGACGACGTTCAGCTTGGCTTCAAGTCATGCAACTTGGCCATATGTGAGCGGCAGGTTCAGCTGGGTTTAAATAAGATCTCCAAATGGGCAGATGAAAACGGATTTCGACTTAACCCACAAAAAAGCACGTGTGTTTTGTTCTCTCGAAAGAGAGGCATGCACTCGGAACCTGACATTCGACTGAACGGGCAGCGTCTGTCCGTCAAAGCCGAGCATAAGTTCTTAGGCCTAGTCTTGGACAACAAGTTGACCTTCGTGCCGTACATCAAGTATCTAAAAACAAAATGTTTAAAAGCCATGAATGTTTTAAAAGTGTTGTCACGTACTACTTGGGGTAGTGATAGGCAATGCCTCATGAACCTCTATAGAAGCCTCATTCGCACCCGCTTAGATTATGGGGCCGTTGTCTATCAGTCTGCTACTCAAAGTGCCTTGAAGATGCTGGACCCCGTGCACCATTTGGGCATCCGCCTTTCTACGGGTGCTTTTCGCACCAGCCCCGTAGAAAGCCTTTACGTTGAGTCAAATGAGTGGTCGCTTCACCTGCAAAGAACCTACATGTCCTTTGTTTATTTCCTTAAGGTGAAAGCAGACAAGAGGCACCCCTCATACTCTACTATAAATGACTTGTCGAGCTCCATTCTTTTTCAAAACAGGCCTTCAATGAGGCAGCCCTTTTCAGTTCGCCTGAAGGGTCTAGCCGAGGACACTGGAGTGTCACTCGAACACAATTTAATGGCTCCTGTAGCATACCCGCCACCGTGGCAGTGGCAGACTATAGATTGCGATGTGTCTTTTTTAGAAGTTACTAAACATGCGCCTATTGCCCATATTCGAACATACTTCTTGGAACTTCAACACAAATACACACGTCCTGAGTTTTTTACAGATGCCTCTAAGTCTGACTCCTCTGTGTCCTACGCTGCTGTTGGCCCTTCCTTTTCGGATGCTGGCCCTCTATATCCAGACACAAGTATCTTCACGGCGGAAGCTTACGCGATACTTGTGGCAGCTAAACACATCAAACAATTACAAATACAAAAAGCAGTAATTTATACAGACTCCCTTAGTGTGGTAACGGCTCTGCACAGTCTTAAAAAACAAAAAAACCCTGTCCTCATCTCACTTTACTCTATTTTGTGCACACTTTACACACTCAACCAACATGTTGTAGTGTGCTGGGCGCCAGGGCATCGTGAAATTCAAGGCAACGTGATAGCGGATCAGCTTGCTGCATCCGTCCACGAGGGCGCCGCCACTACACCCATATTAATCCCGGCCCTTGATCTTAAGCCGTCTCTCAAACGAAACAACAGAGACTTCTGGCAGAGCAAGTGGAATACACACACACAAAACAAACTACACATTATTAAGCCACACCTTGGTCATTGGCTGCCAGTATCAAAATCGCGTTATACAGAGGTAATACTAACGAGACTCAGGATAGGACACACATACGCAACACACACACATCTTTTGTCTAGTGACGATCCACCATTGTGCGACAAATGTGGTGAAACATTAACAGTCCTTCACATACTAATCCAGTGTAAACATTTAGAAACTCTAAGAAAACAACATTTTCCATTACTCTACCGACAACATATACCTTCACACCCTGCAATGTTTGTCGGTAGGGAACCACTTTTTAGTCATAAATCATTGTTAGCGTTTTTAAAAGAAATTCACAGCTTTCATGTCATATACCCGGGCATACCGTAGCATGACCTCTCCAGAGAGGTTTTTGCTGCGGTGGCTACACAAGAAAGCACATGCCTCACGGCCCTTGGACGCAAGGGTTTGAACGAGTGAGGCACTTGTGCTAATGCCATACATATCCACCATCGTCTTTTATTATCACCAACTTTTGTCATCTATTCACACCACACACACCTTTCACGGCATGGTCATCATTTTATTACTTGTATGTTTTTACCCGCCTTACTGCGAGGAATTTTATGGCCCTTATACAGCCACTTATCACAATCATTGTCCATATTTTTAGTAAGATGAACTGGCGCTCTTTGGCCGTGAATCGGCCCTTGCGCCATAAAACATCAAACATCATCATCATTAGGTACGATGGTGGATATCGTGTTACTTCATGTGGGGTTCTGTTGTATTCATCGACAACAACCGAAAGATGTTTGACCCAAGACTTCTGTGGCTGCTCATTCATTTTGCACTTTAGCCGGGTTACAATAGTCTGATTTGTACGTTCGTTCATGCCATTACATTGAGGGTGTTGGGAGGATGTGAACAATTGGTGGACACCATTGCGTTTTAGAAACTGCTTGAATTTTCCAGCTGTGAAAGCTGGTCCACGATCAGATAGGAACTTCTTGGGTTTTCCTGCTGCAAAGATGGCGGTGATGCACGAAATGTTTGCGTCACAAGTTCCATTCTTGTGGGGAAATGCCCTGACATACCGCGTAGCGTGGTCGATCGCCAAGTGAATAAACTTCTTTGTCGAGCCATATCCTGAAAAGCCACCTATAGTGTCCATTGCTAAAAGATCAAAGGGTTGTTCTGCAGGTGGTAGTGACTCTAGAGATCCGAATCTCTTGGTTTTCGGCTTCTTGCAACGCTGACATATGTCACAGTGGCGGACGTAGGATGAAACGTCTGTGATGATTTCCGGCCAATAGTAGGATGATGACAACAAGCCCAGAGTTTTCTTTACTCCGACGTGCCCGAACTGACAGTGTGCTTTCTGCAGAAGGCCCAGTCGAAGCTTGAGAGGAACATACACTTTGCGAATTCCTTTACGTGTCACGATAGTGACCCCGTTTTCCGTTGTGTACTTGCAGCGAGGGTGGTCATCCTGGTAAGTTTGAAGTTCTGGTAATGAAAGGAGTTGAACCATATATATAGGGCTTCGCGAAAATGCGTCTGCCTCGATGTTTTCGCTGCCTTTTTGATGTCGAATGTTAACGTCATACATCGACAGCTTCAAAGACCATCGGAAGAGCCGGCCATGTGGGTTTTTTATGTTTCTGAGCCATTGTAAAGCAGCATGATCGGTGACAACAGTGAATGGTCGTCCATGTAGGTAGCAGTGCCACTTGTCAACAGCGTCAATTATAGCGAGGCATTCGAGCTCTGTAATGGCATAATTTAATTCGTGCGCGAGTAGCTTACGCGAGTGATAGGCAACGGGGTGTTCTTTACCATCATGATCTCTTTGCTTCAGAACTGCACCCACGCCTACGTTAGATGCATCGCAATAAAGAATGAATGGTTTCTCGCAAGAAAAAATTCGTAAAATGGGTTCTTTAGTCAGACAGTATTTCATGTTCTCAAAGGCTTGTTCACATGAGGAATCCCATTCCCATGGTGTGTCCTTCTTCAACAGCTTCGTAAGTGGGAAAACTATGTCACTGAAGTGCGGTATAAACTGGCGGTAAACGTTGGTGGTGCCTAAAAAACGCTGAAGCTCTTTCGGGGATTTCGGTCTTGGGAATCGCAATACAGCTTCTATGTTTCTTCGTATAGGCGACACTGTACCGTGCGACACTCTGTGACCCAGATATTCAATAGAATCTTGGGCAAAATGACATTTCTTCAATTTAAGTTTTATATTCTCCATTTTTAGGGCATGCAATAGAGCTTGGAGGTGCTGTAGGTGCTCAGTAAATGTGTCGGAGAAGACTACGATATCATCAAAATAATTAACGACATTCTTTAAGTTATGTTTTCTGATAACTGATTTCACAGCGCTTTCGAATGTAGCAGGAGCATTTCTCAAACCGAAAGGCATAACAAGCCACTCATAATGACCATTCGGCGTGACAAAAGCTGTTTTTGGGATGTCCTCTGGGTTCATTTTGACATGCCAATAGCCTGATGTGATATCCAATGTCGAAAAATATTTCGATTTTCCCAGGTAGTCTAGAACATCGTCTATACGCGGAATAGGTTGGTAGTCAGGCACAGTGACAGAGTTAAGCTTTCGATAATCAATGCAACGTGTGCGTCCTTCACCTTTTTTATCTGCAAGAATGACTGGAGCCGCGTATGGGGAAAAAGATGGACACACTACACATTGTTTGGGAAGTAAGTCCACTTGCTTGGCAATTTCCTCTTTGTCTGCCAGGGAGCATCGATACGGTGGTCTGTGGATAGGCACGTTGTTGCTGAGGGCAACGCAGTGTCGTTACTCCGCGATACATCCGAAGTCCATCTGAGACTTTGAGAAAATGTCTTCGTAACTGTGAAGCACCTCTCTCAAAGCAGCTTGTTGCAATGATGGAAGGTGCGTGACATCAACGGTTTGGAGAGGGGTTGTATCGGCGCTGAAGACACACTTTTGTGTTTGAAAGGAATTATGCAAAGCTTTGTTGTCTTGAAACAAAGTCATCGTGTTTAAATCCAGTGATAGGTTGAAAAAGGAGGCATTGTCCAGGCCTAGCAAGAATTCAGTCTTCATGCCTGGTAGAACGTGTGCTTGGACTGCCCGCTTTAACTTCCCTATTTCCAACTGTATGGGTACGCGGCCCAAAGTTTTTGTGGTTGAGGTGACTTGTTGGACACTAATGCTTGAATCCTTGAGCAACTGCAGCTTGAGTTTTTTGAACACAATTTCATTGATACAGGTAATAGTCGCTCCTGTATCCAGAGTTGCGTTTACCATTTGTCCGTTTACAAGTGCACCAAAACGTATTAATGAGCCTTTGGGCCGCCCTCTTCGTTTTCCTGGTTGTCAGTTAGAGCAGACACCATTTCACGACGAGGGCACTCATTGTGCCAGTGAAACTGATTCGGCAAACCAGCAGATGCACAATGTCGGCACTCACTGTGAGGGGTGCGCATCAATCCTGTAGGGAGCCATGGTCGCGTAGAATGAGGCTCTCGACGCATGAGCTGCCGTTTTGACGAGTGTTGGGAAGCATCTCTGTGGACAGAGTCTTCCGCTTGAAGTGCAGCAGCAAGCCACTTGGCTGGGGTGGTGAGCGTCAATCCAGCAAGGCGCCTTTCGATCTCTTCAGGTACACCATCAGTCAATCCTGATACTATGTGAACGTCTTTTAAGTCTGCGAGGCGACCAAGGTGTGTCTTCTCTTCGTAGTAGTGCTTGATGCTATGTTCTATTTTGAGCCTGCAGTGTATGAATTGGCGGAAAGGGTCGCTAACAGGTGCAGAAAATCGTGATATCATGCTTGTTTTGATGCCTTCCCACGTATTTCTGCGTCGAAAATCTCGGTGAGGTACCAGCGGAATGCCTCACCTTCCAGGTACTCGCTGATGCAGTTGATGCGATCTCGTTTGGACCAGCTGACGTAGCGCACCTTCGTTTCGAAGAGGTGCAACCACTTGTCAACAGGGACGTCGTCTTCAGCTCCGGTGTATATCGGCACGCTGATCATCTTTTTTGGTGGGCTCATGATGTTGCTGCGGTAGATCCTGTCGACTTAGTGTAACGGATGAGACATGGCGTCAGTCAGAACCAGTTTATTCTGACCCTTCGTCTTCCTCATCTTCCTTGCCCACACTCAGCTGTGAAGCGTCACATATATATATATATATATATATATATATATATATATATATATATATATATATATACATATATATATATATATATATATATATATATATATATATATATACCACTACTAGGGGGGAAGTCTGCAGAACAGCCAACACGCGTCCCTCCATTGCGGATGTCGAGACCAGAAGCACTACACGACAGCACCACTACACCACTCCTCAAAGGGAAGCCTGCCGAACTACGGAACCGCGTCCCCCTATTACGGACCCCGGAACTGCCAACAAACACGTTCGCCGGGAGCCCAACGCCGAAATTCTCCCCACAACGACGAAGGCCTGCCGGACATAACTACAACCTGCGCACCTCATCAGTGCCATCCCCGCACCCAAAAGAAGATTGACTTCTGAAATGTAAGTCCAGCTCATCACTTCCCAGTTGCAGTGCCACTTTCCTTAAAATACGAAAACTTGCTGACAAAGGAATTAGACATGAAATGCATAAATCAACATTGCAAGTGTACCTTCGTGCTAGAATAGCCCCCAAGGGTATGACACTCTCCCTCACACCAGCCGCTACAAATCTAGATAAACACGACCAAATAACATGGAAAAACGTCCTCCTTGAGGCATCCCTTAAATTAACAGAAATTGCTCTTAATCATAGTGACAAGCAGGTAAAGAAACTGGTCGCTATGACCAACACCATTCTCCGCCACAACACTTTATCGAACGAAGAAATCACGCGATTAATAGAATTTGAGCAGAATAAATACCAAGCCATCAGGACCACAAAACTTCATAAACTCGAAAGAGACCATGTGCCCAAACCCGCGTTCCCTGATACAGTGCCTTATCATTACAACACCACCACCCAGGAAAACACTAATGGTACAAACGAGCACCCATCTAGGAACACACCGTGTGACACTGTGGTTGTAAACTTATCGGACACGAGCTTGTCACCTGACGAAGTAAAACTGCTATCTAAGGGACTAAGCTTCTGCCCGACCACAAAATTTTTCGATGAATTCCACTTACTCCGAGACCTCGACAACTTCGCTCGAAGCTTAAGGTTGCGCGAATATTTCTTAGATAGGCCTTCTAACCACGAAACAATTCACCGTCGTAAATCAAATGATTGGACACCGAACAGTAATCGAGACAAGTGCTTGGACCTTTATATCACCGCAGTACAGAAAGATATAGTACACGAATACCACAGACAGAAAGGAAACCGAGAAAACTTGACCAAATCTGAAAAAATAAGCATGAAAAATTTGGCATCTAGGACAGACATAACAATAAAACCCGCTGACAAAGGAGGAGCAATTGTAGTCCTTAATACAACCAACTATTTACAAGAAGCATACCGCCAACTAGACGACTCAAGATTTTACGAACGCCTCCCAGGTGATCCGACAGACGAATACAAACGTATCGTATCAACAGAACTAAAGAAACTGTTGGACGCAGAAAAGATAACCAACACTGACCACAAACTGATGCAAGCAGCATACCCTCGTCCAGGTCGCTTCTACATCCTCCCAAAAATTCATAAACCCGGTAACCCAGGTCGACCAATCATATCAGGCATCGGTACAATAACTGAACCCATATCAGGGTACGTGGACAAACTAATAAGCCACATTCCATGCACCCTCGCGTCGTACATAAAAGACACCACACATTTTTTTCGAGACATTGCGGGTATCTGTGTGCCGAAAAACTCGTACTTGGTTACTCTTGATGTCTCTTCATTATATACAAATATTCCTCACGATGACGGCATAGCTGCATTACAAAACATGTACACAAACCATAGACAATCTAACACCCCAGATTTCTCTGCCATTCCAACATTGACGAGGATGGTCCTCGAAATAAATTCATTCGAGTTTAACCAAGAGTATTTTCGACAAATCAGCGGGACCGCTATGGGCACCAAAATGGCACCTAATTATGCCAACATATTTATGGGAAAGCTAGAATCTGAATTTCTTGCACAAAGTTCCTTGAAACCAATGTTATACAGAAGATACATAGACGACATCTTTCTTATTTGGACCCACAGCGAGGACGAACTTCTCAGCTTTATAGACACTTACAATGCTGTACATCCGAACATACACTTCACACACACATACTCGCAAGTTACCATAAATTTTCTTGATGTTACCATAACGATAGAAGAACAGAAGCTCTCTACAACCCTATATCGCAAACCAACGGATCGACAACAATACCTAATTCATTACCAAAGCGATCACCCACGCCACTGTAAAAACAGTATTCCATACAGCCAGGCTCACCGGTTTAAGCGAATCTGCTCTAGAGACGCTGACTTTGACACGAGCTCACAGAGGCTAAAACCTATGCTCGAGCAACAAAAATACCCCCCACATGTAATTAATGACGCTGTTCAAAAAGCGAGAAAACTAAAGCGTGAAGACTTACTTATGAAGCGACCACCACGAGAAGACCCACAACGAACAAACCTCTGCTTGACTTACAGCACAAACTTCCCCAATGTAAACAAAATCCTTAAACGACATTACAACATTCTGGAACAAAGTGAACGTCTGAAACGCGCATTCCCATCTGCTCCAGGCGTCGTTTACCGGCGACCACGTAACCTCAAAGACACCCTTGTCCACTCCCAAATTAACACATCACCCCCCGATAATTCATGCCGCCCTTGCTTAAAGCCACGATGTCTTGTATGTAAGGCGATGCGAGAAACAGACAAAGCAACCAGCACGCAATCCAAGTTTTCGATTAACATACGAGGAAACCTAACATGCGATTCTTCTAATGTGGTGTACCTACTCGAATGCAACGTGTGTGGTATGCAGTACATCGGACAAACAGAAACACCATTTAGGATTCGCTTCAATAATCCCAGAGCCCATGCGAAATCAGCCCCAAGTCTACCTCCATCAAAACATCTCAATCTTCCCGACCATGCATTCGACAAACTATCAGTAACGCTCTTAGAGACGGGATTTAAATCAAATCGAGAACGTGAACAACGAGAGTCATACCTTATCCACCGATTTAACACCCTCGATAGAGGAATAAATGAGAATCCTGGTACATTTGCAGCAATTACAGCATTAGAAAACAATAACGGCAACAATGAAAATAGTAACTGAGTTCACGGCACTGCAGCTGCGAAGGGCACTGGACAACCTAAAACAATTCCAAGTGTAACTACTCTTCCTAAGTGCAGCTGTCGTCTGTTTTCTGTTTTATTTTACTACCCAATCAATTGTGCCATGCACGACATGCCCAACAGCAACCATGTGCACAGCCGGGAGGCCCCCACGACACGCGTAATTTAGAAGCGGGCCAGGAATTCGCATTGCACGCGCTTGCACAGCCTACCGCAATACGGGGCACCCCTATTTTTACGACGAAATGTTGACAGGGCGCGGAGTAGTTAAAGGCTTAGAACTTCCTAAAATGCCCGCTGACCAGCCTCTGCCACAATACGCGGCCCCCGTCCTTTTACGACGAATTGTTTACGGGACCCCGAGTAGTTAAAGGCTTAGGACTTCCTGAAAAGCTCTTTTTTGCCCCACACCGAACCGCCAGTGCCAGGAGGGGCCGTCTGATCGGGAGGATTGCGCTAGTGAACGGAAACATACACAGACCGCTGACATCAGAAAGGTGAAGGGGAGAGAGGGGAGAGAGATGGGGGGGAGTGGAGGGAAAAGTGGAAGGGGGGCACCCGAGGGGCGTTCACCGTATATTATTTTTCTCTTTTTTCTTTTTTTCTTTCCTTTTTTTTCTTTCTTTTTCTTTTCTTTTTTTTCTTTCCTTTTTTTTCCCTCTTACCTTGCCCTCTGATTCGAGATTGTATAAAGCTGAGAACCGACAAACTGTATCTTTATTCCTGATGAAGGCCAGACTCTAGGCCGAAACGTCGAAATAAACCACGTTGTGACCGCTCACGGAGGATCTACTAGACTATATATATATATATATATATATATATATATATATATATATATATATATATATATATATATATATATATATATATATATTTATATATATTATGACGTCTGGGTTGAGACAGCGTTTATTCAGCCCAAGGGCTCAGCAACGAATGGGCAGTCTCAGACCGAACGTGCACACACGATGATGATTGTGGTGACACCCAGTGAAGATGAGGACAGAGACCCAGACGGATGATGATGAATATGATAATGCATATACGGAAAGAAGCGCATGACGAATGCCCACACTAATTTCCCCCCCACATCGAAACGGCCAACATGGCCGTAGAAAGTCAATGTGACAGAGAACGTCGCCTGAAAGGCTTCATGCGAGGCACGTGCGCGATCCCTGTGTGGCGGTGACGGCGGTCTCTTGGGACGACAAGTGGGGTCACACAATAATTAACGGGCGAAGTCTGCTCGATAACTATATAAGGGCCAATGAAGTGTGGCTGAAACTTGTCACACAGACCAGGTGTACCAAGAGGTGTGAATAGGAGCACCTCGTCACCAGGTCGGAAGAATACAAGGCGATGGGTTGCGTCATAAATCACTTTTCGATCTCGCTGTCGCACTTCCGTGTTGATGTGAGCACGATCGCGACACTGGGCTTGTCTTGAAATGTATTCCTCGCTGGTAGACGGAGACAAGTTGACGTCAGTGTTGAAAAAGGAAACGTCGAGAATGAAAGTAGGGGAACGTCCATAAACGAGGTTGAACGACGAATATCCGGTGGTGCGCTGAACGGCCGTGTTGTAGGCAAAGGTGAGGAATGGCAGAAAAGTATCCCAGTTTTTGTGGTCTGGGCTGATGTAGACGGCTATCATATCAGCAAGAGTACGGTGAAACCTCTCTGTGAGACCGTTGGTTTGAGGGTGGTAGCTGGAAGCTGTCTGGTGGGTTATTCCAGAGATGCGCCATACTTCATTTAACACTTCTGAGAAAAACACCCTTCTATGGTCCCTCAACAATATACGAGGGGTGCCATGGCGCAGAATGATGGCGTGCAGAACGAAGTCGGCAACTTCCGAAGCAGAGGCAGTTGATACAGACGTTGTCTCCGCGTAGCGTATCAAGTGGTCTACTGCACTGACTATTCATCGTTTGCCAGTAGATGTGACAAAACGAGGGCCGTAAAGGTCAATACCTACAACCTCAAATGGCATTGTGGGGCACGGAATTGGCTGCAGAGGCCCAGCCGGTGCAGTTGTCAGGATTTTACGACACTGGCACGGGACACAAGAACCAACGTAGCGCGCAATGCTAGTAGAAATACCAAACCAGTAGAAGTGACTTCAGATGCGGTCGTAAGTTTTTTGAATACCAAGATGTCCGGCAGTCAATTAGTCGTGGAATGCTTTAAGCACGTCAAGTCGAAGAGAGCGTGGTCGCACGGGAACCCAGCGTTGACCATCTGGGTGGTAGATGTGACGGCACAGAACTCTATTCTCCAGCATAAATTGCAAGAGTTGACAACGATGTCACGCGTTAGGGGGATGAGAAGCTCGTGAGAGCTTGTCCTTGATACGCCTACAGTATGGATCAGACAACTGGCCGGAGTTAAATGTGCGCCTGTCATCAGAGAATAGCTGGTCTATTGAGGCGAGCGCAGGCGCTGCAGTAGAAGTGATGGCTGAACTTTGACCGATGCTGAGCTGGGTATTTGGTAGCGGGCAGCGGGAAAGGGCGTCAGCGTCTTAGTGTCTTCTACCTGACTTGTAAGAGATATGGAAGTCATACTCCTGTAACCGTGGAATCCACCAACCCTGGCGTCCAGACAAGTTCATCAACGTGGAAAGCCAGCATAGGGCGTGGTGGACGGTAACGATCGTTAAATGACGGCCGTGGAGGTAGGAACGGAACTTTAGCACTGCCCAGACCACAACCAAGCACTCTTGCTCAGTTATGGTATAGTTCTTCTCGGTCGCGGGTAATGCTCTACTGGCATACGCAACTACTCTCTCTTGTGAAGAGGTGACGCGTTGGAGCAGAACGGCACCTATACCGTGGCCCCTAGCGTCCGTATGTCGGATGGTCAGTGCGCCCTCATCAAAGTGGTGGAATACAGGTTCAGACGTTAGGACACACTTTAGCAGGCCAAATGCCGTTTGACATTCTTCCGACCACAGAAAAGGCACGTCAGAAGCAAGAAGCTGGTGCAGTGGAGCCCCTATTGATGCGAAGTTTCGTATAAAATGCCGAAATTAGGAGGCGAGACCAAGAAAACTTCGCAACTTCTTCGGCCTTTCGGGGCGCGGAAAGCGAAGCACCGCAGCAGTTTTGTCCGGATCCAGCCGAATTCCGTCCTTGCTCACGACGTGGCCCAAAACCTTGATAGCTTGTGTGGCGAAACGGAATTTTTTCGTGTTGAGTTGGAGACCAGCGGTGGCAAGGCACGTCAAAACGTCATCAAAACGTTGAAGGTGCTGAGGAAACGTTGACGAAAAAATGATGATGTCGTCCAAGTAGCAGAGACAGGTCTTTCATTTAAGGCCGCGCAGCATAATATCGATCATGCAGTCAAATGTAGCGGGCGCGTTGCAGAGCCCTAAAGGCATAACGTTGAATTCGTATAGCCCGTCAGGGGTGCGAAAGCCGTTTTCTTTATCCTCTTCGTGCATAGGAATTTGCCAGTATCCGGAACGCAGGTCGAGGCAGGAAAAGTATTTAGCGCCTTGTAGAGAATCAAGGGCGTCGTCAATGCGAGGCATTGGGTACAGATCCTCGCGAGTGATATTGTTGAGTGCCCTGTAATCGACGCAAAAGCGCACGGAGCCATCCTTTTTGTGAACCAAAACCACAGGCGACGACCATGCGCTACATGAAGGGCGAATTACCTCACGTTTTAGCATGTCAGCTACGTTTCCTTCGATGATTTTTCTCTCAGCAGGAGACACGTGGTAGGGCCGGTGGCGTACAACAGATGTTCCGACTGTGTGGATTCGATGCGTTATAGTAGTATTGCGGCCCAACGTCGAGGTATAAACGTCGAAGAAACTTGCGTGTTTTTTTAACAAAGCAAGTAGCTGTTGCGTCTGTGAAGGTGTCAAGTCGTCGCTAATGGCTGCAGTAAAGGCGGAACAAGCAGCAAGCCCACTCCAAGGGCTGTCGTTTGAGGAGACGGCACAAAGTGGCACGACGCACTCAGGCTCGGGATCCGTCACGCAGGCCACCATTGTGTTCTGGAGAAGTAGAATATTTTCGGATGTTGTATTCACAGCGGTGACAAGTGCGGAACCATTCAGAAACCTAACTACACTGGAAGCGAGATTGATACCTTTACCGACGCAAATAATTGATGGTGAGACCAAGACGTCGCCATGGTGGATGTCCTTGGAGGTAATAGCTACAATCCGCTCTTGACCTGGTGGTAATTCGGTATCTTCCACAGCTGTTAGACGAAGTGGCCTCTGGGTGTCATCATTGAGCGTGCAGTCCGTGTCGGTGAGGTGGACGACGTGTTGGCCACAGCAAAGAGCCACGAAGGCAGAAAAAAGAAAATCCCACCCTAAAATAATTGGTGAGAGCAGTCAGTCAGGACGGCTAACTGAATGTGATGTCGGATACCATCAATGAAAACGTGGGCTGTACAGAAAGCGGAAGGGCGAATGGTATACCCCTGCACAGCAACCAACGTGGGTCCATCGTAAGGGGTCATCACTTTTTTTAGACGTTGGCCTAAATCGATGCGCATAACAGAAAATGCCGCAACCGTATCCACCGGAGCATCCACGTACACTCCTCCACTACCACCGAAATCATGTTGCATGGGCCTGATGGAGGAATATCAGTCCTGATTCGGGATGCAGCTTTTCCCCCAGAAACTGCATGACTTAGTCTTCCCGATGACTGTTAGTGATGAATGAGGCAGGCTGAAGCGGGGAGGAGGAGCGGCGAAGAGGTCATGGTGAAGGGTGTCTGGAGTTCCGGCTGTTCCGAGGTGCACTCGATGCGGGCGGAGAGGGAGACCGGTGTGGAGGTAATGAATGCTTGATAGTACACACCTCGTTCGCGCATGTTGTAACCACGGCGTTCGTCTTGTTGGCGCTTGCGGCAGAAACGGGAAATGTGGCCGCGATACCAACAGTAATAGCAGACAGGGCGCGACGAACGCCAGGGCGGGGAGTAGAAGGCGTTAGGAGCACTTGGACATAGCACGCTTAGGTGGGCCGAAAAAGAGTCAGGTGGCATCGAACAGTAGTTGACCGGGGGAGCGGCAGCACCCGACGTGTAGGATGGTTGCGGCAATGTCACGTGTACGTGCTCGGAGACGCGGCAGCGACTTGAGCGTAGGTTAATCTGGTGCGAGAAACAGGTAGTTGAACGAGATAAGGGCCGGTCAAGGATGTAAGCTCATCCCTGACGAGGTCACGCAAACAAACTCCCGAAGACTGTGTTGAACGCGGTGAAGAAGGTGTGAAGCCCATAGACCGCAATTCTTCTCGTATAATGTTCCAGATGAAGTCATGCAGATGGCTTTGGAACATAGAGTGGTGGTCGCCAATGTCCGGTTAGAGACAAACGGAGTCGAGCGAATCAAGGCGCTGGCATGTCGCGACGACGTCAGCGATGGTAGCCGGATTTTGCGCAGCGAGGGCATTAAAAGCAACCGGTCCAATGCCTTTAAAGATGAAGCGTACTTTGTCTGATTCTGGCATAGATGAATTGACACGCCGGTACAGTGAAAGGACATCCTCAATGTAGGAAGTGTAAGATTTGCCGGGATGTTGTTGGCGAGTTTCGAAGGTCACCTTCGCGACGGCGGAACGAATGGCCCGTGTCCCAAAAACACGTCGCAGCTGGTGCTGGAAGGTCGCCCTGTCGGGCAAGTCAATGACGTGGTTGAAATACCATGTCTTCGCCACACCAGTCAAGTAGAAAGAGACGTAACGGAGCTTGGTGTTATCGTCCTAGTGATTAGCAACACTCACGCGGCGGTACTCATCGAACGAGTCTTCCCCGCGCAGAGAGGGGGAGGGGATTACGCTGGTGGCTGTGTACGTAAACAGGAGGCACGGCTAAAGACGGCGGGGGAGAGATGGCAGCAGCGATGGTAGCAGTGCCGGAAGGCTCGTTTCGTGACATGCTGCCAGACAGTGGGGGCAATCGGCGGCCTGAACGCAGCTCCAGGGAGTCGAGCGAAGTGGAAAAGGACCGAGGACTGAAAATCCGCTTTCACACCGCATTACGTCTGGGTTGAGACAGCGTTTATGCAGCCTAGGATTCATCAACGAACAGGCAGTCTCAGACCGAGCATGCACACACACAATGACGATTGTGGTGACAGCCAGTGAAAATGAGGACAGAGACCCAGACGGATGATAATGATTATGATAAAGCATATATGAAAAGAAGCGTATGAAGAATGCCTACAATATTATATATGTATATATTTATACGTACCGGCCGGAGCCCGGCCGAAACGTAGGAATAATAAAGTTTTCGTACCACTGAATCCAGAAGACACTCGCTTGATATATATATATATATATATATATATATATATATATATATATATATATATATATATATATATATATATATATATATATATATATATATAAATATATTGTAGAGAAGCTTCCGAACAATGAAATTGGTTGAACTCTCAGGTGCCTTCTAGTGGGTCTACACAATACACAAAAAGGATGCTGCTCGCGCTGAGAGCCCGTGCTTGGCCGTTACTGTCGCCGTTGTGCATGCTCGCTGTGTGCCGGCTAATGAACGCCTTAACAATTTGACGGAGAGTGCTGTACCCTTCAAGCATCTTCGGTTCACATTCGATGCCCTTGGAGCTTAGATCCCGTACCATGCCTTCTACCATGCATCAAGACGCTGCTCAGCAAACGCTTCCTCCTGCGCCGATGCCATGTTCCGGTGTCTCCCACATCCGCGACCCTCCTGTCTTCACCGGCGCGGATGGCACCGACGTCAAGGACTGGCTCGCCATGAACGAACGCGTCAGTGTCCCCAATCATTGGGACGAGGCAGATAAACTCGGCAACCTGGTTTTCTACCTCGCGGCTGTGGCCGGCATGTGGTATAACAACCACGCATCCGATTTCGCAACCTGGTTCAATTTCAAGACCGCTATCGCCAACGTTTTTGGCCGCCCTGCCGTTCGTAAGCTGCAAGCCGAGCAGTGCTTACGTGAACGCGCTCAGCAGGCTGGTGAATCATTCACCAGTTACATTGAAGATGTCCTGGACCTGTGCAAGAAATCCAACGACAGCATGTCCGAATCAGACAAGATCCGGAACGTCATGAAGGGCATTGACGATGATGCCTTCCAATTCTGCTAGCTAAAAACCCAGGCACAGTAGCTGAGGTCATCACGCTGTGCCAGAGCTACGAGGAGCTCCGCCGGCAGCGTTCAATGAGCCATCGCTCCACACCACGAGATGCAGGGCTTGCTGGCTTGGAGGCGAGCTGTGATCAGGTGACACTGCTGGCAGAGCTCAAGTCCTTCATACGAGAAAAAATCGCACGGCAGTTCTCTCTTCTGCCCTTTGCCCACCCACCGGCTGCTCAACAATCGGCCACTACCGTTGTTCCATTCATCCGCCGAGCAATTGAGCAGAAAATAGCGGAGGTCAAGCCTGCGTACCACCAACAACAGCTTCCGGCCCCTGCGCCCCCAAGTTACGCCCTAGTGGTCGCTAGGCCACCTGCAGTCGTTCAACCGCCCGCCCCACTGACTTACGCCGAAGCTGCCGCATGACCTCCATCCTTTGCAGCGGGTATGCCGGCTACGTATATTGACGTGACCTCTCAGGCTCAGCTCCAGCACCCTCTGCAGCCTTTCCAGCCACCGTTCCGTCCATCGGCTCTTGCATCATGGACAAGACCTACCCCAGCGAACCGATGGCGCACAGCCGACAACCGGCCCATCTGCTTTGCCTGCGGTTACGCTGGTCACATAGCCCGTTATTGCCATCGCGTACAGCCGGCTCCAATTTCTTCGCCTGTTGCTGGCCACCTCAACCGTCCCTATCACAACGAACCACCGTCTATGCCACCGCCGCCTCGCCGAGGTCCATCTCCTCGAAGGTCACCGTCTCCACGACGTCGTTCCCTGTCCCCTATGAGGCCAAGTTCCGCTACTCATGAGCGGGAAAACTACAAGTTTTCCCTCTCACTTTAATCCAAGTGCCAGCTTAAATAATCTGCACGCCATTGAAATAATCTGAGTGCCGAGCTATTTAATCCTTGTGCCAAACATTTAATCCAAGCGCCAACATATTTAATCCAAGCGCCAACTCACTCAAGCCGCGTGCCATTGAGTTTAATCCAAGTGCCACCGTGTTTAATCCAATTGCCAATGACTTTAATTCAGGTGCCAGCCAGTTTAATCCATGCACAAAAACCAGAATACGAAGCGTAAAACGGCAGTGCAATTGAAATGCAGTTCCTACAGTATAAAGAACAATAGTCGGAAGGTAGAATCAATCATTATTATTTGTATTCGCCGATAGTATTCTTGAAAAATATTACTGCCGTGGTTCGCTTAAGTCATGTTTGGAGTGCTTATACTTTGCTATGCGCAAGTTTGTATAATGAGTGCTTGGTCCAGGTGAAATAATTTTAATGAAAACGAAAAAAACGCAGGAACATATAATTGAATATTTTACACTGCAATGAAATTCAGTATCCGTCACTGAAGTTCATAATTGGCTTTGGTACACACTACAACATTACATTACCAGTACAGGTCATGTGATGCGAACGACACACTTTGTTTATCGGAGTGCCGGAACGCATACTAAAAGATTAAAAGCATGGTCGTGGGCAGTGATGGGTCAAAGACAGCTACATTATCAAGAAATTAGGAAGCCGTTGCGCAGCACGCACTGTGAATTAGAGATAATTCCAATATGTTTTTTTTCCTATAGTGAACATAAAACGTAAACTGATCATCCTGATGTGGCAATATAGGTTTTATTTTACATTATTGTACGCTCATAATTTTTTATATTAACAAAGTTAAATGTCTCCAATGATACGAAGAGTACTGACTGTTCGTTTAGCTTGTTAGTTTTGTGACGTACTTGACGAATGCGATGAAACGAACACAGAGGATACAACATGATAATAACACGCAACTGACCTTGGGCCTAGCTCTCTCTTTTTTTGTGTACCTGTTTTTTTGCGTGGCATTATGCCTCTCATCGCACATTGGAAGCTTGCGGATTCAGTGCAATCACTAAACTATTTGTTCTGTCTCCACTCTCTATCTTTACACACACATGTACACACACACACATACACACGCATACACACGCACACACACACACACACTATATATATATATATATATATATATATATATATATATATATATATATATATATATATATATATAGTGTGTGTGTGTGTGTGTACACATACATATATATACAGGAAAACAAGAGTGATTACTACTAATTATTCATGAAATGCAACATAGGCACAGGTTAGTGTATTTATTAAAACAGAACTGTCTCATAGGGCTCGGAGACGGATGTTCACAAGTGATCTTCACGCAAAGCGGCAGGCACGAAAGAGGAATTTTGCCGATCAAAGGCCGCGCAGTCCACGCGCTGTATTTGTTGCATGGAGTGGCGAGCCGCATCCAGCAGCAAAGAACGCATGCGCTCCTTTTTCGTCATGCCTTGCGGTGTCACTAAAACTAAATTACGACGTTCGCTCAGGTAGGCCTTCACGTGTGACTTGAATTTCGAGAAGGCTTCTTCTATAGGGTTAAGAAAAGGGACTGTACGCTGGCAGGCGCTTAATAGAGTGCATGGAGTTAGCCAAAGCCGCCTGTTCTGCTCGAGCGTGTGCAGGTGCATTGTCAAAAAGGAATACAGCTTCTGCATTTGGCTCATAACGTTCTACGCGGACCGAAACAGCACTGAGGAAGTCATTAAACACAACCCAATGAACTTTGTCCACCACAGTCCAGTGAATAACTCCATTTGCGGACATGCATGCTATAATGTTCAAGTTCACTCCCTTTGTCGTTGTGGTAATGTGCACAGCTAGTTGTCCTTTAGCTGCCCTGCTGAAGTTCCTGGAACACCAGATATTGAAGTTAGTCTCATCCAAATAGAAGCGGCAAACACGCAGGCCATAAGACTGCAGCCATTGGGCGTACAGCATGCGGCTGTGCTTGATGTCGTCACGGTTGCGATCTGTGGGCCTCTGCGTCACTAGCTTCATCGAGCAGAAGTGGGCATCTAGCAAGCGGTCTACTGTGCTTGCACTGATTCTTACTCCTGGCATTTCTTTATCCAGGGCCTCCTTTATTTGCTTCAATGTAAATGTACAGTTTTCGTCGACAATTCATCTCAATGTACTCACGACGTCATCTCCAAACTTCCTTTTTGAACCCCCACCATGCTTTGATGTTTCTCTGTCGGTAGCGGCAATCGATCTTGCTGTTTTAATGTTGATGCCTAGAGCGTCGGCCAGTTGCTTTAAGTCACCACCACGCCTGTAAACGTCCACAATTCTAGCCCTATCGACCACCGATACTCTGCTGTTTTTTCGACGAGGTTCGTCGGGGTTCTTAAAGTGTGGTCCTCGTTTGCGTCCAGCCATGACTTCAAGCAAAGCTCTCTCTTCGTCTGCAAATGTTCCCATATGAAAACACACGTTTCATGTAAACACGCTTCAGCTACACTAAGCGTCGTCTGTTACATGAAAACCGGAGCATCTTTTTTTGATGCTTTAATAACAACTTATTTCCACATTAACCCGAATAAATGCAAGTTTGCTATCTTTAAGCGGTTATTTTTTATTTCAAGAACGAATATATATCATCTGTCGGTCACTGATTTCCCTGGGCTGAGCAGACGACTGCGGTAGCCTCAGCGCATAAGTAGCCAAATGCAGTCTGCTCAGCAGACGACACGAATCTATGCATATGCGATTGTGTAGATGGTTAACCGGAATGAAGCAGTAGCAATGCAATAAAGAATAACATGGACTCTATGAGCAAATACATTTAGGTACCCATAAATGCAATTACTACTGACTGTTTTTTTTTATTTTGAAGCTATGACACCAAAATGTTAAGGGGAAGTCGCACTGCGCACTTCATTTCATGAGCGCTACCATGTATAGCCGAGGGAAAAGTTCTTGCTGTGACGCCATGTTTACGTTATTCTGACGTTTATACTATATATAGTGGCTAACTGTGTGTTTCTAGCGTATGGATTAAACTAAATGGCACCTGAATTAAAGTCATTGGCAATTGGATTAAACACGGTGGCACTTGGATTAAACTCAATGGCACGCGGCCCGAGTGAGTTGGCGCTTGGATTAAATATGTTGGCGCTTGGATTAAATGTTTGGCACATGGATTAAATAGCTCAGCGCTCAGATTATTTCAATGGCGTGCAGATTATTTAGTCTGGCACTTGGATTAAAGTGAGCGGGAAAACCTGTAGTCGTCGCAGTCCCAGAGACAAGGACTGCGATGCTATTGCAATCTGAAAGCCCTCAGAGCCGCCCATCTAAAGTCATAGACATGATTGTGGACGGTGTTTATGCATCTGCTCTTATTGACACTGGAGCTGCAGTATCCGTTATGGGCGAAAACTTTCCCGCTTGCTTCGAAAAGTGACGACGCCAATTTCTGGGTTGTCTCTTCATACTGCCAGTTCGCAATGTATAAATCCTACAGCAGAGTGCACAGCTCGCGTTGTCATTCAGGGCGTTCTGTATGTCGGCCAATTCATCATCATTCCTGCATGCTCTCATGACGTCAACCAGGGGTGGGATTTTCTCTCCCGCAATGACGCCATTATCCATTGTGCCGCTGCCGAAATTGAACTCTCACCCTCCTCGCATTTGACGCCGGAAGACAGTCCCTTGAAACTGAGCAAGATTCTCGTGAAAGACGATACCATAGTGCCTCCAAGCTCGTCGATGGGTGTATCTGTCTACTGCGCTGGACTCTCCGACACAATTGCACTCGTTTCGCCATCCGACCGTGCTTGCCGAAGGAAAGGGTTGCTAGTACCTTTCGCGACCATGCAAATCACCCAGGGCAACGCCGCTTTTTTTTGTGACCAACCCATTCCCATACACTGTTACCTTGGTTCGAGGGGAATGTCTCGGCAGAGTGGAACCAGTGGATAACGCACAAGTGCTGGACGTACCTGACGACTCGCGTTGTCCCAATTCGCGTACCGTCAGTGCTGTTTCCACTTCCGGATTCATCATATCCTGATGTATTTGGCCCCTACATTGATGACAACCTCACTTCGGTACAGCGTTCCCAGCTTCTGGACCTGCTGCGAGAATATCGTTCTTCTTTCGATGTCGGGCGAAGTTCTCTCGGTCACGCGTTCGCTGTTACACATCGTATCGACAGTGGTGCCCATCCACCATTACGGCAACGTCCCTACCGCGTGTCGCCTGCTGGACGTCAGGAAATGAACGAGCAAGTTGATGATATGCTCAGATGCGACGTTATTCGGCCCTCAGACAGTTCATGGGTGTCTCCTGTTCTTGTAGCGAAGAAAGATGGTTCTGTGTGGTTATGTGTGGACTGCAGACGGCTCAATAAGATCACTCGCAAGGATGTTTACCCACTGCCGCGCATCGATGACGCAATTGATAGCCTTCACGGAGCCAAATTTTTTTTTCTCTCAATCTGCACTCGCGGTACTGGCAAGTACCCATAGCATATGACGCTCGCTCGAAGACTGCGTTTATCACACCCGATGGCTTGTACGAATTCAACGTCATGCCGTTTCGTCTATGTAATGCACTTGCGACCTTAGAGCGCATGATGGACACCGTTCTGCGCAACTTGAAATGCCACACGTGCTTGTGTTACCTCGATGACGTTTTTGTGTTCGCCCCAGATTTCTCCACGCATCTCCAACGTCTGAAAGAAGTTTTCGCACGTGTGAGCAATGCCGGCTTGCAACTAAATATGAGGAAGTGTCGCTTTGCAGCACGGCAACTCACCATCCTAGGGTACGTCATGCCTAAGGATGGCATTCTTCCTGACTCAGCCAAGCTTCGGGCCGTGGCTGAACTCCCCAAACCTGCGTCCGTCAAAGAACTCCGTAGTTTCGTGGGCCTGTGCTCATACTTCCGACACTTCATACGAAACTTTGCTACGATTATATCACCGCTGACGAAGCTCCTTGGAATTAACGGGCCCCTCAATTCGTGGTCGTCTGAGTGCGACAACGCGTTCGCGAAGCTCCGCCATTTGCTGACGTCTCCTCCCATTCTACGCCACTACGACCCTACGGCCCCGACGGAGGTGCACACAGACGCCAGCGGTGTAAGCCTCGGCGCTGTCCTGGTGCCGCGTGAACCCGGATTCCCTGAATATGTTGTAGCATATGCAAGCCGTACGCTCACGAGAGCAGAGACAAATTACACCGCCACGGAGAAACAGTACCTGGCGATCGTCTGGGCCCTTACAAAGTTTCGACCTTATTTGTATGGTCACTCATTCGATGTCGTCACCAACCATTATGCACTATGCTGGCTTTCGTAATTGAAGGATCCCTCAGGCCGTCTCGCCCGTTGGGCTCTTTCCTTACAAGACTACGAAATGCACGTGCTGTACCGCAAGGGACGCCAGCATGCTGACGCCGACGCCCTCTCGCGCTCCCCTCTGCCTGAAGGTGATATGCTCTGTTCAGTATCCTCGGCGGCTGTTTCTGCCATTGATGTTGACATCATCGCTACCGAACAGCGAAAGGATAATTGGATCCGCCCGCTCATCGACTTGCTCTCTGATTCATCTGCAACGCCATCCACGTGTGCCTTGCGTCGTCAAGCTCACCATTTCGCCATCCGTGATGGCCTACACCGACGCAATTACGACGCCGATGGCCGGCAGTGGTAACTCGTGATACCCCGCAGTTTGCGGTCAGAGATATGTGAATCCTTCCATACTGATCCGCAATGCGCGCACTCTGGGGTATTCAAAACCTGCCATCGCATTCGACAACGCTACTTCTGGCGCGGGATGTACCGCTACGTGCAGCAGTTCGTTCGCTCCTGCCTCACTTGCCAACGCCTTCAAACCGTCAGCACACATGTCGCCAGCCAGTCTGCAACCATTACCTTGCCCTGAGCATCCGTTTGGGCACATAGGTATTGATTTGTATGGACAACTTCCTCTGACGTCGGCTGGTAACCGCTGAGTCATCGTCGCCGTAGATCATTTAGCGCGATACGCCGAAACTGCCGCTATCCCTGCGGCTACTGCGCGTGATGTTGCGTCCTTCCTACTGCATCGATTCATGCTGCGCCACGGTCCACCTCAGGAGTTTCTCAGTGATCGAGGCCGTGTCTTCTTGTCAGAAGTCGTCGAAGCCATTCTTACGGAGTGCCATTCTGTCAACCGAAAAACTACTGCTTACTACCCGCAGAAGAATGGTCTCACCGAACACTTTAACCGCACCCTTGGCGACATGCTTTCGATGTACGTCGCCTCCAATCACACGAATTGGGATACTATACTGCCCTTCGTCACATACGCCTTCAACACCGCCCCTCAGAGCACAGCTGGGTTTTCACCTTTCTTCTTGTAGTACGGAAGGCACCCGTCACACACTATCGACACGATACTCCCGTACACGCCGGATCCATTTGAGTGTGCGCCTAATTCCCCAGGCTCTCTGAAGAGTGTCGAGAGCTTTCCAAGATTTTACGACGCATGAGCAAGAGCGGCAGAAGATTATTCGTGATGGCTCCGCTACTTCTGAGCCCACGTTCCTTCCTGGTTCTCTTGTATGGCTCTCAATCCCGACCTCTGTAGCTGGCCTTTCTTCCAAACTGCTTCCCAAATACGAAGGCCCCTACCGTGTCATCGAGCGCACATATACGGTCAACTATCTGATCGAACCAATTGAACAAACTTCGGACCTGCGCCGTCGCGGGCGTGACATAGTCAACGTGGAGCGCCTGGAGGCTTACTATGACCCGCTCATAGTGACAAGCTGTTAGATCGCCAGGCCGCTCCCTCTTCGACCCCGGGGTAATTGTAGAGAAGCTTCCGAACACTAAAATTGGTCGAACTTTCAGGTGCCTTCTAGTGGGTCTACACAAAAAGGATGCTGCTCGCGCTGAGAGCCCGTGCTTGGCCGTTACTGTCGTCGCCATTGTGCATGCTCACTGTGTGCCGGCTAATAAACGCCTTAACAATATATATATATATATATATATATATATATATATATATATATATATATATATATATATATATATATATATATATATATATATATATATATATATATATATATATATATGAACTTCCAGATAGCACATTTGAAAAGAAAATTGCCTTTACTAACGTTTCGGCCGTGGCATGGCCTTCGTAAGAGTGAGTAGGTATGATAAAATGCAGTCGCTTTTATGGGATCATGTGAAGATCTCGGTACAACAGCTAGGACAATCGAAGTGAAAAAAATTGGTAATCTGTCAGAAAGCTCGTGTTAACAAGGCTGACATGCGACGGATGCATGAATATACGAAAGTCAGATTTCCTTGTGTATTAAAACCTGGGACACCGTGTGGTTGGCAGGACTTGTAAAAGAGCTCTGAAGTAAAGGAACCACGCATGACTAATATCCATTTGATTATACATTAAAATATTTTACTAATATAAGAATTCGTGTTGTATAGTGCGATACAGGTGAGCTTTCGTACTTTTTATTGATACCTGAACAAATGGTGTCGAATTTGTGGATCAAGAAGGATTCCCTCACTTCCCTATCGTGATTTGTCTTGAAACTGGACTGAATAATAGTGGCCCTACCTTTGTCGAAACAGTGGCCAGGCACACTGATGTGCTTCGACAGTTGTAGATTGGGAAGGCTTATGGCGTATGCACGGTGATTAAGAAAACGAATTCTGGAACTTGTCTCTGTTTGATCTATACATTGAACTTTGCATGTTGAACCCTTGAGAAGATAGACGACGTTGGTACTATCACAGGTGTTGTCCCCACGTATTTTTATTGAAAAGCTGAATGAGGTACTTGAAACTAGTTTAGATGTCGTCATGTGCGCGCACACTTCGCAACGTGGTTTGTTGCAGAGATGACAGCCTTCATGACGTGAACACGTGGTTTAAGATGAGGTTAGTAAATCAGCAGCAATGGGTCAGGCAGAACGATCCTCACGCGAGGTTCCGGTTACAGCAGAACAAGACCAGTCATGGTCGCAGAATTCAAACACACCTCGAGAGCGGCACTCAGTGGCACTGATTGCCTGTAGCGCAGTATTGCTTTTCCCAGATAACAGGACAACCTGAAGGCCCCCATGAGACGAGCTACAGGCTTTTGAAGTTTTCCAAATAGATATTCTTAGTAAAATCGTAGAACTCTGTGAAGCAATGATGAGCTGGCGTTCTCCAAGAGGCTTTTGCGTGGTGGGCAGCAAGTACCAACAAGAGCACAGTTTCAACACCAAAAAGACGTCAAGCAGACGAGAATCAGACAAGACAATGCCTACAGGGTGAACGCATCTCGAGGACCTTACAATTTTCCTAAGGCTGCAGCTTTCGCAGCGCTGAAAGGTTCAACTGAGATTGAGTGTTCAATAAAAAGCTTCATAAAATTAGTTTTCGGGGTCTTCACTATAAGAAAGAAACCAGCTAAGAGGGGGAGTAACGTCTACTTTAGTCAACAAATCGTGTGGTAAGTCCACCAGACGGCCAAGTGTGGTGAAGTGCGTGTAGTGTGCAAACTTGGAGGACTAACGAGAAGACGAATGGCTCAGATAGTCCCTCAGGTAGGGGTTGAAGTGGCTAAAAGACCTCTTTTCTGCAGATTTTTTTTAATGCACAGGTCAGCAGCCTTTCAAAGGTCTGGCTCTCGGTCAGGTGAGCCCTATCGTTCCGGAACTCACCTTTCTACTTTGTCGAGGTGGTGGAATGGTTGCGGTAGCCAGGTGACTAAGGGATGAAGAATGTGGCAAATGCAGGTTCACGGTTTCCTCGAACTGATGACAAGGCTTGTCAGCCTAATTACAGTTACGATGAAGAAAGTAATGTGAGAAAAGATTACTTTGTTGGACGTTAATACTGGGCCATCTATTGTAAGAATTTAAAACTTCTGCAATAAACGTAACAACATTTAACATCGGTGACAGTCATGCAAGTATGACGTAGATTTCAGCGCGAACAATGTGTATTCATCCGAGCCGGACTTATTTGGAATCGCCCGTATCGCTGCAGTCAGGAGTGCAGCTCGTGTTCGTCACTCATCATGGTCTCTATTGCTCTGTGGAAGGCGAGAGCCGCTTCAGAGGTTATCAGCGTAGCTGTGAAGAACCTACTTCTTTACATGTGCTGCTATTTTGCACGCACATGCATGTGCGTTTCTGTGGAGCGGTTGTTCAATGGACTGAACACCGCAACACTCCTGCGAAGAAACGGACACTCCAGCTTGCATGCAAGATTCCTTCGCGTAATCTTTTGTGGAAAGCCTTAAAAATGGACGCTGTCATTTAGAAGTGTGATCAAAAATTTTTGTATTGGCTGGCTCGGCAAACCACGTGCCTCGTCGATTTTAAAGGTAGGCTTTTTTTCAGTTTCATTGCCTTGGCACTTTACATGAGGAATAATAATCTTACAAGGAAACGTATATTTGCAGATATTTACGACGTTTACACGCGACGACATTGCCTGGCACACTGGCGGGCTGGGACCAGTCTCTATTTACTTTGTAGTCTTTTCTTTCAGGCAGAGACCCTTTACCGCTTTATGCCCCAATCCCACTATTGCCTTGCGGCACTACCCCGCGGCGTTAAAGCGCCGACGCGGCGCTTGTCACGAAAGCGAAGTGTTGGGTGACATATAAGGCTTCAGTCTTACGACGTTCACAACAGTGGATGGTGGTGGTATTGTGTGCGCTTCGTCAACGACTCGCTGTATCTTGTAGGTGAGGTTGGTGATCTTGCGTAGGACCTTGTATGGTCCGTCATAGCGAAATAAAGTTTTTCTGAGAGGCCGATGTGACGACATGGGGTCCACAAGAGTACGAGAGAACTTGGTGCATACAAAACTTCACGGTGGTGATGATCGTATGGTTCTTTCTGAGAGGCTCGAGAAAGTATGAGTCGTTCTCGGGCAATCTGTCGTGCTGCGTAGGCTCGCTCTATGGCATCGCGGACGTATGTGACAAGGGAGTTCCAACCAGTGGGAAGTAGTGTATCAAGGGGCAGAGAGGGTTCTCGTCCATAAAGAAGGTAGAACGGGGAATAGCCTGCAGTGTCTTGTCTGGAGGAGTTGTAAGCGAAGGTGACGAAAGGTAACGTTGCGTCCCAGTCACGGTGGTCTGGAGAAACATACATTGACAATATGTCGGTAATAGTGCGATTCAGGCACTCTTTAAGTCCATTAGTATGTGAATGATATGCCGTTGTGAAATTGTGGGTCGTGAAACAAGAACGTACGATATCCTGGACGACGCGAGATAAAAGTATCGGCCTTGGTCAGTAACGAGCTGTCGAGGAGCGCCGTGATGCAACATTATGTCATGCAGTAGAAAGTCGGCGACATCGGTAGCGCAGCTGGTTGGAAGAGCGCGGGTGATCGCGTAACGTGCCAAGTAATCGGTCACCACGGCAACCCATTTGTTCCCAGATGCAACGTGGCAATGGTCCGAGAAGGTCGAGCCCTACGCGGTAGAATGATTCAGCATGGATCTCAATAGGGTTAAGAAGGCCAGCTGTAAGCGATGTTGGTCGTTTTCGACGTTGACAAAGGTCGCAGCGGGCGACATACTTTTGCACAGAGCTATATAAGCGTGGCCAGAAAAAACGGCGCCGGACGCGATAATAAGTGCGGGTGACTCCCAGGTGACCAGCGGCAGGTTCATCGTGAAGCTGTCGGAGAACTTCTACAGGCAAATGGAAAGGCATGACGAGAAGGTGGTCAGGATCATTAGGGCGCATGTTGTGGAGGTAGACAACACCTCCATGAAGGAAATACAAGTTCAGAGAAGTGGGTGGAGTGGCGGCACTCGGGCTTTCTATGATGAAAAGTAAATCCGGGTCGCTGCGTTGCTCAAAAGCGATATCAAGAAAGTCTGATAATGATAACATGCAAGCCTCCGTAGCTCTCTCTGTGGCGTCTGGTGGATACACTGGATACCGTGACAGGCAGTCGGCGTCTTGATGGAGGTGACCAGATTTATACACGACTGAGAAGGTGTATTCTTGGAGGCGGAGAGACCAACGACCGAGACGTCCCGTGGGATCCTTGAGCGAGAAAAGCCAGCAGATTGCATGATGAGCCGTTACAACAGTAAAACTGCGACCGAACAGGTACGGGCGAAATTTAGCGACAGCCCAAACAAGAGAAAGACACTCTGTTTAGGTGATGGAATAGTTGTTCTCGGCAGGGGACAAAAGGTGGCTGGTGTAAGCGAAGACGCAGTCACGTCCATGCTGAAGGTGAGCTAAAACAGTACCAATTCTGTGGCCACTCGCGTCAGTCCGACCTTCTGTAGGTGCGGTCAGATCGAAGTGGGCTAACATTGGCGTAGTCGCGAGGGCTGTAATGAGCACCGAAAATGCAGCACGTTAAGGCGAAGTCCAAGTAAATGGGACGTCTTTTTTAAGAAGCTCAGTGAGAGGCCGCGCAATATCGGCAAAATTCCGGATAAAGCGGCGAAAATAGGAGCACAAACCAAGAAAGCTCCGCACATCCTTAGGAGAAGAGGGCACGGGAAATTGAGTCACTGCGCTAGTTTTGTCCGGATTGGGCTCTACCCCAGATGCGTTAACGGGGTCACCAAGTACAGTTATTTCGCGACGGCCGAAACGGCATTTGGAGGAGTTCAGCTGGAGACCAGCGTTGCGGAATACTTGGAGAATACTGGACAGTCGCTCAAGATGGCTTGCGAACGTCGTCGAAAAAACAATTATATCATCTAAGTAGCGTAAGCAAGTGGACCATTTGAAGCCGCGCAGAAGGGAATCCATCATGCGCCCAAAGGTTGCCGGCGCATTACAAAGCCCAAACGGCATTACTTTAAATTGGTATAACCCATCCAGGGTTACAAATGCTGTTTTTTCTCGGTCCCGTGGGTCAACAGCGATCTGCCAATAACCAGATTGAAGGTCAATGGACGAGAAAAACGTTGCGCCATGAAGGCAGTCATGGGCATCATCTATTCTTGGTAAGGGGTAAACGTCCTTCTTAGTGACCTTGTTGAGATGTCTATAGTCGACGCAAAACCACCATGTGTTGTCCTTCTTCTTGACAAGCACTACCGGGGATGCCCACGGACTAGATGAGTGTTGGACGACGCCTTTGGCAAGCATTTTCTCGACCTCTTTCTGGATGACAGAGCGTTCGGCAGCGGAGACACGGTAAGGGCGGCGATGAATTGGATTGACATTGCCGGTGTTTATGTGAAGGGTCACAACTGATGTCTGGCCTAAAGGGTGGTTGTCAAGATCGAATATGTCCGCATAGGATGTCAACAGATGGTGAAGGTCTTGTGCTTCGGAGGGCGAAAGATCTGGCGCTATCATTTTGGCAATGTCAATGCTTGACAGGTTGAGCGCAGTGAGCAAGTTGACTTGCGGAGTAGGTTGTTGAGCCGACAGTTCAGAAATATCACACTCTTGCAACGACGACATGACGCCTAGTTTAATACCAGCAGACAGCACGTGCGCGCAGAAACCAAAGTTCAAAAGAGACAGATGGGTCTGATTATGGGGTACTCTCACCACGGTGTGCGGGACAGCAATGGAATGCTTTAGCACAACGTCGGTAATAGGTGAAACGACATATTCACCATCGCGCACAGGCGGATCACGCACGAGCTGCACGTAGGTCGCGGCTTGCGGCGGAAGATGCAGGAACTCGGTGGCACAAAGGCGACTTTGAGCATCACGGGCAACAGCGGCGTCAAAAGGCAGTTCCAACTGAAGAAGACCCGTCGAGCAGTCGATAAAGGCGGAGTGCGCAGAGAGAAAGTCGAGACCAAGAATCACGTCATGTGGGCACTGCTCAAGCACGGTGAACAATACGACGGTCTGGCGCCCAGCAATACAGATTGAAGGCGTCATCGGCAATTCCCTTTAATATGTGAGCGACTTCGTCAGTTTCGCTCATGTTCTCGTCCACCTTTCGACAGAGGCCCAATACGCCCTGTATGTAAGATACATACGATTCCGTCGATGTCTGCACGCGACATTCCAGGTCTTTCCTCGCGGCCTGCTGTCACCCAAATGGCCTGCTGAACAACTCGACAAGCTTCAATTTGCAAACGTCCCAGGTGGTCAACTCCGATTCATGCGTCTCATACCAGGTGAACGCCGTATCCCGCAAGTAAACTACAACGTTGGCCAGCATCAACGTAGGGTCCCACCTATAGCAGTCGCTCACGCGCCCGTACAATGCGACCCAATCTTCAACATTCACCTTGTCCTTGCCTGTGCCCGAGAAGGTTCCGGGGTCTCGTGGAGGCGGAAGAATCTGAGGAGGCAGCCGCAGCTGCTGCTGCGGCTGCTGTTGCTCTTGTGGGTGGGCCTGTTGATCCATTGCAGAAAAATGAAGGTGGCGACCACTCCGAAGTTCCGTGTTTGTTTGCCGGGAAAGCCAGGTAGGCGTACCCAGCACCTCCACCAGTAATCTTACAAGGAAACGAATATTTGCAGATATATTACGACGTTTACATGCGACGACAATGCCTGGCACACTGGCGGGCTGGGGCCAGTCTCCATCCACTTCGTAGTCTTTTCTTTCAGGCAGAGACCTTCTAACACTTTATGCCCCAATCCAACTACTGCCTTGTGGCAATATTAAAGCTGAAAAAGCACTGTGCGTGGGATGTATAAGCATATTTTATGAGCATGTGACTTCATAAATATTGGGGCTTAGGGTGATCAAGTCGTGGTCTTCTAGCCATTTCATTTTGTAACTACAATTTCTCGTATTTCTCGCAGGCAAATACGGACAGCAGCCGATGGCCAACACCGCTTGTTTGCATGACACACTGTTTGGCGAAAATAAAGGTTGCTAGCTTTGAATTGGTGGCTGCAATTTTTCGTCCCTATACACATAATCACGGATCTAGTACTGAGTGAAGCGCAGCTTACCATACTTATCATGTCAGTTGGGTGAAGATGACCAGTTGAATGAACAGTGAAGTTAGCATTATTTCCTTTAATAGTTCTTCAAATAAAATAACAGTTTATACTGATGGAGTAACACTCCCTCTCTTAGGGATGATTTTTTGGGATCAACAGTTAGTCCTAACGAGAGTAACATTTGCTCCGTTAGGGACCACTTTTGAATATCAGCTGTCATTCCTTACAGGAGTAACCATTAGTCATCTCCGGAGCAACCTTTAGTCATCTTGCAGGTAATCTTTCAAGGACTGATTGCTTACCTTCTAGCAGTTAGTGCCCAAAAAGAATAGTTGTAATGAAAAGGTTGATCCCCAAAAGGACTAACCTCCCTACCCCTTTTAGGCCTTTTTTTAGAGTGTATGAGCAAGGTCGCCGAGCTCAAGCAATCTTCAAGCTCCTTAGGTTTTCTTCAGGCGTTCTGGGAGCAAAAAATTTAAGTATATGCGCTGCCATCTGGACAATACGTCTATCAGGCTTTTCTAAGTTGACGGAGTTCTTTATAAGGTGATATTCTTGTATGCAGAAAACAAGCTGGCATGCTTCCACGTTTCGTGTAAATATTTATGTATTGCACGCGTTATCGTACTTTATAGGAGCGCTCAGCTGCTGCGAGTGCTCGTGGAAAACGAGAACAACAACCACGGGGGCCCTCGTGGGACGTAGTTGGCAGCTACTGGAAGCGGGCTATTGCGGCCGCAAATCAGTGGAGTAAAGATGGCTGCTAGTCTGTCTCAGTGTCTTCACTGAGGCAATCCTTACTAGCCGCAGGCCCAAAATCTTACATTCTGGGACAAATAGGGAAGACCGCTATGAGTGACACCCACTAGTGTAAAAACTATCCTGCACCGAGGTGATGATGTGTTCTCGTTTCAGGTACTTCGTGACTTTACAAGTTTTATGCGCATGGGACTCCTTGTTGTAATATGTGGAGGTATCGTGACTCATGCCATATTATACCCAGACTATCCTCTCACCATAGAGCTTTTTCGAAGAATTTTTCACAAAGCTTGGTTTGCCTTCTTTTTGACGCCGATTACGGATTTGTCAGGTAAGGCACTTTGCCATTGCGTCCGGCTGTTTTGAACAGAGTCACTATATGCACATTTCGATTGAGGCTGATCGGGATGTTCGATTTGTGACACGGCTATTGTCGTATAAATGCAGATATTGCTAAACAAGATCGTGGATCTTCTAAACGTAACACGTTGTTCGGTGATATGTAGAGCTTCACTTACAAGCGTTTATTTTGATGCTACAAGACCGCAGCTGCGTACTGCGCTTGAAAAGCCGTGAAAGCATGCCCGTTGAGTTATAGTATGGTCCCTGCGCTCGCGCTGAAGCTCTGCATGCTCCGCTTTTTTCATTGGGATAGAATTTAGAGACCGCGTAAATACTTATCCGTATACTGAAGTAGGAACTCGTCCCGTCAGCTGCTCGGACCTGTTTAAAAATCGGTGCTTCTTCCAACAGAATTTGTTATGTGACGAAGTGGCTCCTAACTTCCTATACTTGAGGGAAGTTTATGTACGGAAATTTAACACAAGAACACGCTGTCACTCACAAGAACTTACTGTGCAATTCGTTGTAACGCTTTCTTAGTGCGATATTTTTTCCCAGCATAACGTGCCCTGATTTCCTCTGTAGCCAAATGCTGGGAAGTTTTTCATTCTCCTAATGTGCGGTTTGTTGCAGATTTCGATAGTATGACTTTGCCAATAATGCGTAAACACAGGGTTAGCAGATTTAGGCGAGGCACTTTTGTTCGAAATTTGGTGAGCGTAAAGCAGGCAGTGATTGGAAAACTTGGCTATGACAAAACTGATGAGACGCGTATTTCCTGTTCATTCGTAAAACCATTTACAAAAAAAAAAGCAGCACCTCGGCGGCCATTGCACCGAGGGGGCTGGTTCCGTTCATGTAGTGTGCAAGCCGCTTATTTATGCAGATACCACTGTTCTAGTCAGAAAAAACTTGCTCATCCACCCAGAAATAGGCGTGACTTTGCTTCTGAGGGCACTCGCAGCTATTAAGCAGCCTGGTATACGCAACGATTCATTATTTGGTTAGGCTAGGTGAGCTGCTGATCGCTCCCCAGTTAAAGAAAATTGTCATTCTCACTAACACAACAGTTTTTTCTTCCTGTGATTATCACGCAAGGCTGTGGCTGCGCCTTGATCACTCGGCGAAAAGCTGTCTCTCCATGGCTGCCAGAGCCAACTCTAACCAGCCATCATCTATACATCTTTGAGTTTCAGGGGTCAGTGCTCAGAGACTAGAAACTTCTCAACAGTGTACAAACGTTGGCCGTGCTGAGCTACTTCACGCTCAATAAAACTTGTTGTTGCCAGATACATTTCATGCGATAAATACGTCCCGAGGCACGCAGCATGCAGCGTTGGTACCGAAATTGTAAAGAAACATCAACTTTTAGACTTGAGCCTAGTAGGTCCTTATGGTCCTATCGAAACAAACAGCGTTTCCAGTGTCTGCCAGTTAGTATCAGCGCGCTGAATGCCACTGAAAACGCTGTACAGTGTGTCCCAGTGTACTACAGCGCACTGCGAGGCACTGGCAGACACTGTACAGCAAGGCCAGTTTCGCCCAGTGCGCTGAAACGCACTGGGCCATACTGTACAGCGTAGCCCAGTGTATTAATGTGAGCTGGGAGGCACTGGTCGCACTGTAGTCGCTACCGCACACTGAGAACATTAGCGGCGCTTAGAAAGTAACTAGGTGAGATCGGTGCACTTTCTGTAATATTTCACATTTATAAGTGAAATTTCTAGCGTAAAGTTTACCGAACATGTTGTTATTTTCATCTATGTGCTACACATACAAAGCTTTAATTTTAGTTAGGCAATAAATGTATGTGCAAATACGCTGAAGCAATCATATGTATAGGATGCACGTCAGGGGTGTCGCTAGGATTTTGTTGGGAAAGGGGGGGTACCAACGACAATTGTGTTCCTGCTTGGGCGCTGGGAGGCACAGAACTTATGCATAGTGTTCTGACTATGCTTGCTCTTGGGAGTGGGGGAGGGGGCATGCAAAAATTTTGGGAAGAAAGGCTCCAGCCCACCCATGGAGGCTCCTCCCCCCCCCCCCCCCTGGCGCTGGTGTGCTTTCCTAAAGTTTCATCGAGATTCATCATTGTATTTCATTATCGGCATCGATAGAACTGATTATTTGCAACACAGCATGACAGTAGTATCAGTCTGATAATGAAGACCAACGTACTCTGGCAGTGAGTCGTTCCGGCTCGTACCGCAGAAAACCGCACGACCCCGGCAGCAGTTATCTGCTGCAATGCCCAATCTCGGAAGTTTTAGCTTCTCATTTCTGTAGTGAAAGGTGAAAGTATGGCCACTCATGGGTCAGTTATGATCGAAACTACATTATAACGGTTAATAAACTCTTTATAAATGAATATCTACGATGTTCACCGCAACCGTGGCACACGAAGTCTCAGGATGTGTGATGTGTCGATGTAGTAGGTCAGATTTTGGTCTCCATTTGTTTTGAAGTTTTTTTTGCTGCGTGCGTGTTTCTTCAGCCTTAATACGTTGCGCGCATGACCAAAATTTTTAAAAAACAGTTTTAAAGACACATTTTGGCCGATAATGAATATCCTAGTGTGCAGTGCCAGCGTGCCTCATGCAGTGCGACAGTGTCCCAGTGTCAGTGGCACACTGGTACAGTAATCAGGTATGGCGCTGGGCCAGAGCCCCTGGTTTTGCGATACGGAGGACAGCTTTGTTGTTTGCAGAACCTACATGTAATAATAGAGATGACTGTGCCGACCTTCTGCAAAGGCCATGGGCAGTCGAATGAACTTGCTTTTTTCCAGAAATTTTGGAGAGAAATGTTCGAGCCACTCAAAAAGCCGGTTCCCTCGCTCTTGGCTGCTCAGGACTTCTCTATTTGTGCAGAGCCAGCCCCAACTTACGCTCAGATGACTGAAAATTCAATGAGCAAACTTGTTTTCTCTTTTGAATAAATGCCTGTGTATATCGTGTTGTGAAGTTGTGAACACATCGATGAACGATTTGCGAGAAACTACTGCGCATGAGCAGAAAAGGCACAGGTACAGGCGCTTTGGTTTAGGTTAGATAGCGTAAGCCCGACTGGGCACTGGTTTTACACTAAGTTGTCGGCGCTTAGCAGCCTCGCTTTCTAAACTTTGGCGAATGTGCCAGCACACTAGGCGAATTAGTTTGAGTAGTTCGCATTTAGCTGTGCGTAAAATGCATGAAAGCTTCTGGCGACAGTGTGGGAATAAATGTCCTTTCTTCGTAGTCGTCTCAAATTTTTGCAGGTTTTTCTCACATGTAAACATAGAAATGATCACAAACTCGGCTAGGTTCCCCTCAACGAGGCTACGTGGCAAATAGAAAGGGGCTGAGACGCTTAAAAAACAGCTGTGGGATTACAGAGTGTTGGCGGAAGAGGAGAAAAAAAACTTCAATAAAACAGAGAAGATTGGAGCCCGCAGCTAGCTTAGGGTGATAAATTATAACATTGTCAGACGTTCTTAGCGACAAAAGCAGCACACAGTCTCGCGTATAACAGTGCTTATAACAGACCACACAGTACTACCATAAGAACGCAAGGAGGAGCTCTCACGTATGTGCGCGAACCATGACTGAGCATGGGTTGTTAGTGGGAGCTGCATACGTAGCCCCTTTACGTAATGCGAAAAAAGCCTAATGTTGCGTATTCATGTATTTATTTATTTATTCATTCATTCATAACGTATATCCTCTTTTGAGTGTTTTTACAGGAAGGGCACAACCAATAACTCCAGACACGAACATATAACACTGGCCAACTATCAAAATTACAGTTTACACAATATCTGTTTAAAAATACCAGGAAATCATACACATAATTTGTTCTACAGCTGCTTCTGCCAAATATTTTACAGGTTCACGGCATCAGGGGAAAATAACGAAACAAATCTGCACGGGTTGCAAAGTGAGGAGATGAGCTGTTCGCAGAAGCAATGTGTCAAGTTCTTTAATATGTATAGATTTTTACTTTTTCATGAAATACCTGAAAAAAAAATTGTTTCAAACGGCACTTCTGTCTTTTTACTTCTAAGGATTCTAACTCGCACTACTTCAACATGTTCGTTACCGAGTCTGTCCACCTGTACTTTGAACATATAAAACGCGCAGAAGTTTTCTGAATACGCTCCAATTTTTTTCTTAAAAACCTTCGGATTCGGGCTCTAAACTGCGCTAGCATATTCCGAAATAGGACGTATATGTGATTTATATACTAATAATCTAACTGCTGTTACCGCTTTCGGTATTTTTTTGCTCAAAAAATGTGATTTTTTATATGCTGAAGAACAGATGTTGTTCACATGCTGAGTCGTGCTTAAATTCTATGTAACTGTTAGACCCAAGTACCTAAAGCTAGCCACCCTATTGAGAAGTCTGTCCTCAATGTTATATTAAAAAACGGAATTTTTTGTAATGTGTGTGTAAGTGCAATTTTTGTAATTACTTTCCATCCCCCATTTTCTGCACCACTCACCTGTCAATTGAAGACAGTGGTCGATTTAAGGTTGGTCGCCTGTACATGTACCTTGGCAAAAAGTCAGACAGTCATTAGCAAAAAAGTTTAGTTTTTGCAGGTGATTCAATCACTGAAGCAATGCCATTTATATATATCAGAAACAAGACAGGCCCTAGTACGGATGCCAGTGGTACCCTTCAATAAACTGCTAAATTGTTCAATACGCCATTTCTAATTTTACCAGCTTGTTGACGACATGATAAGTATGCACGAATCCATTCAAGCAACTGGCTACCAAATTGAACGCTGCAAAGTTTACAAAAAAGTTTATCGAGAGATACTTTATCAAACGTCTTTGCAAAATCTGTACATATGACAATAATTGGTGGACATGCATCAAGAGAAGTAGTGAAGTGATGAATTGTTTCAACAAGTTGCGTAACGGTTGAAAGACTAGATCTGAAGCCAAGCTGGAAAAACATAGTATGTTATTTTCCTCCAGAAACAGCCCTACGTGCCTACATATTATGTGTGCAACCATTTTACAGCACACAGATGTCAGAGATACGGGTTTATAGTTGATGACTAACAATCGGCCACCACTTTTTAATATAAAAACTACTATGGCACTGCGCCAGTCTTGGAGTAACAAATAACATTTTAAAGACTACTGAAACACTATAGTGAGGTAAAAAGACAACCACTCTGCACACCGTCACAAAAAAGTTGTCGGTATACCGGAAGGTCGAGCAACTTTCTTGTTGTCTAACATTCATTGCATGTTAAATATTCCTTCACGAGTTATGCTGATTTTATACTCTATGCGTGTCAGCGGAGAGGGTACTTGATACTCTTGGGTATCGTCTTCGGTTTTTATGAACATTGACTGGAAATAAGGATTAAACCTGTCAGCAATTTCACCCTCCTCTTGCACGAATTCCGTTCCGTCTTATATATGCTTAATTCTCTCACGATGATCCTGGAAAAAAATTCAAAATTTTAGTGAACAATTCTGCAGAAAGCTGGTGAACGTTTTATTGAAAAAAATTTCTTTAGCTTGCTTCACCTCTTTCAGGATTCCTTTAATTATGGAAGCTTCAGTGGCCACCGCCTTTGTTTTCCACAGTCTTTTTATTTCTTGTTTCTTATGAATGATGCTCTAATATATCTATGCGCTGCGTTGCTTTGTTCATTTTTTGGAAGTGGATACAAGTTTGTCTATAGAAATCTATACCACTTCTTTAAAATTTCTCCCCATAGATTCGACTGTTTCGTGTCCGACGGGATCAGAAAAGGATCAACCGAAAGCTCCAAATAATCAAGATTAGCTGCATCATCTGCATGGCTATAATCTTTAGAATAAACATACTCATATGCTCTTGTTCAGCCACTGGGGCCACACATAACATTCATAGAAAGCAATCTGTGGTCAGATATGCAATCTTAAATTAATATATCATAAAGATACACTTTACAAGAAGCAAAAACCAATTTCAACAATGACTTCGACCTAAGGGCAACCCTTGTATAGTCCTTTACAATTTGACTCAAGTTACGACAAAGCGATTTCATCAAGTAACGTATCAGCACGAGAAGTCTCAACAGGTCCTGTGCAAAGTTTTTTCAAATAATGTGAGGCAGGTTGAAGTCGACAGCCATTACTGGTCTTGTGTTTTCATTTACATTAGAGCACAAAAACATGGTAAATTCATCGAACACCTCAGGTGGAGTGTTGGGTGGTCTTTACACGGCTCCCAAACATACACTGCATTAGCATAGTTCTTCTTACACCAGACCATTTCTGATAAGGTAGAATCTATTGTAGTTGCGATATTTTATTTTAATTCACCAGTGCAATATCACCTCTTCTGTAATCTCTGCCCCACCTGAAGATCCCATATAACCAACAGGAACAATGCAACTGGGTGATTCCACGAGTGATCAACACGGGGGAAAAAGTTGATATTTTAGATTTCATTGAGTATTTTATATTTTGTGCACCTCTCACCCGGTAGTCCGAAAGTCAACTTCGTTTTATGATTAACGGCATAACTTACGAGAAAAGAATATCAAACTTCACCAACTCGGAGGCACCAATTTCATCACCTGTCATTTTCAAAAATTGCAGATGCTATAAAAAGACAACTATTTTTGTTTCAAGGAAGATACTTTTTACCTCATGCCTAATGAAGAATGAATTCATGCGGTTTCAAGTATGTACACTTTAAGAAAACAGCTTTTGAAAATGTCTAATTTTGCGACAGTTTAAAATAAGTTACGTATTCCCAATTTTTTTCTCCGAAAGTAATGCAAGCAGCGTTTTCTACTTGACACGTTTTAAGGATATGGTGTCTTAATTAGGTACATAAATATTTGCTGCCGTAGAACAAATGTAAATTTTTATATATTGCCTCAAATTTCTCATATTGGCAAAAGTGTACTCCACTGAAATTTGAATAATAAAAAACCCCATCTTCGATTTTTCTTAAAATCTCGTAAACAGACAACCGAAAGCCATCATACAGTAATAAAGAAAAACAGGATGCATTATTTTGTTTTAGCGACAATATTTGTGGTACAAATCAGAGATTTTCGAGAATGCGCTGATAAGTTGAGAAATCTAGAAATCGGAACGGAAAAGCGGCAATAAGCTTCAAACGCGAGTAAATGTCCGCATTTGGTGATGAAAGGCTGTTTTAGCAGATAGGAGTAACTATTTTGAACACAATATTCTACAGTACCTGAAATCACTCTTATACGTAGAGCACTGAGACTTCTAATATGGGGTGCCTCTTCATTACTGACACACAGATGCAGCTGCTGTGAAGTTCATGTGTTTGCAACACGTTGGGTAAGAGAATTGAATGTTGAATGAGTTCATAAACGATTCATAACAAATTTTTATCATTTGGGGCTCGAAGACTGCCGCATTAGACTGAAGAACGCGCTTTAGGGGAAGTTGTCATCCGTCGTCTGATCTAGAAATGAGTTGCTAATCGCCGCATCTCGGAGGCAATGCTTTAGATCGTATGGTACAAAGTAGGGACAAAGATTACGCCTCCCGTAATTTTATCGACAAAAACATTGTGAAATTAATTTTAACGTACTATACTTCAGTTTTGCATTCGCACTGTGTATACTTGTGCGCAAGTTTCGTTTGCTTATTTCTTCGATGACCTCAAGGCAAACAGCCAGTTTGTCGCTTTTAGCAGCCATGTCCGTATTGTCCAGCTGTATGGAATTTACCTTAGCATCAGGTACCACTTGTATTTGTAAGTTTTTTTTTCTAGCATATGTGCTGTGCTTGATCCGGAATTCTCCTCGATATGACCTGATGTCAAGGACATCAAGACCATAGACGAACAATCAATAATACGAGCCAGACAAGTGGCCGGATAGGGCAGTACTAAAGAAAATCTCTTGTCAGTTCATAAGCCTACAGTATTTTAATGGTAACAAACCTGCAAAAACACTATCGCTGGTTTAGGCATGTTGCCCTTAGGCCTTTCACCGTGCCCTTTTGCGTTCATCCTTCTGTAGCTTGTACATCTATGACGTCACTCCCTTCGACAGGTGATCAATCCATGCTGTGCATACGGTAACGTCAACCTGATAGCCCACGAAGGTAAGCAGAGCATCGGCGCTGGTTATCGACGTTGAATCAGCGAAAATCTATGGCAAGATCTGCAGAAACAGTATCGCTCGTTTAGGCATGTTGTCCATAGGCTTTTCACCATGCCCTGTGAAGGTTCCTCTGTTGCGTTTATCAATTTGTCGCTCGTCCACTGGTGACGTCACTATTCTCGACAGGTGGCCCACCCATGTTGTGCGTACGGCTCTGCCACCCTGATCGCCCACGAAGAGAAGCAGAGGATCAGCGCGGGTTATCGACGTTGAATCGGTTAAAATCTACGGCAAGATCTGCAGAAACAGTATCGCTTAGGCATGTTGTCCGTAAGCCTTTCATCGTGCCTTGTGAAGGTGCCTCTGTTGCGTTCATCCTTTTGAAGCTTGTCTACAAATGACGTCAGTTCCCTCAACAGGTGATCCACTCATGTTGTGCGTAGGGTTCCGCCACCATGATGGTGGACAAAGGGGAGCTGAGAACCGGCGCTTATTATCGAAGTTGCATCGGCAAAAATTCGCGGCGAATTCTGCGAAAACAGTATCGCTGGTTTAAGCGTGTTGCCCGTAAGCTTCTCACCGTACCCTGTAAATTTTTAGCAGTATTCGAGTGCACCCTACTGTTGTACTCGTCAGCGCACTGATAATGTAGGCTCATTGCCAAGGGTTGGCTGGAGCCCTCATAATGAATACATAGCTAGAAAACGTGCCTTTATGGCACGGTGTCCTGCGATCACCTTCCAGTCGCCGTTCCGTCGTGGGTGCGGGAGCACGTAAACCCGAGCAACGCATCATGTTCGCTGAAGCCAGAACGATCCCACAATGCACATTCATATACATCGTCATTTGATACTTCAGTGATTTTAACAAAAGACGCTTATATTAGTGATTACGCTTACAGTATGGTGAAATATCGTTTTCGGCAAAACAGTCACAGTGCATTCTAACGAATTGTCCCGTAGTAACGGCAAATCCGGCTGTTTTGACGAAAACGCCTTACCTCAAAGATGGTGTGCAAGCCGCCCTTACCAAAGCCAGTGCATCGTCAGACATTCTAAGGATCAACTTGAAGTCTCTTGCATTCTTCCTTGACGAAGAGCAGGCGCGATGAGCCTGCTGAGCAGTCTATGTAGTGGAGTGCAGGTGTCACCTTACTTGGTCGTTGGTCAGGCTGAAACGCAAACAGTTCTCATGCCACTTTGTTTCGGTAAACATAAACGTAATTTTACCTTCTCTACCTTGCTCTTTTACCAAAAGGCACGTGTTGCCGGCACTTAGGCAACAAAACAAGTGCACGTGATTCGCTCCACGTTGCCTTGCACAAAATAATTGGTGAATAAGTTTACAGTTAAAAGCACCTATGAAGCTTTTTTTCTTACTCAACAGGTGGCACTCGCTTTGATTGATTGATTGATTTGTGGGGGTTAACGTCCTAAAACCACTATATGATTATGAGAGACGCCGTAGTGGAGGACTCCGGAAATTTCGACCACCTGGGGTTCTTTAACGTGCGCCCAAATCTGAGCACACGGGCTTACAACATTTCCGCCTCCATCGTAAATGCAGCCGCCGCAGCCAGGATTCGATCCCGCGACCTGTGGGTCAGCAGCCGAGTACCTTAGTCACTAGACCACTGTGGCGGGGCGTGGCATTCGCTTTTGCGCCAATGATCAATTTCTAGCCTTCTGTAAGCCATGCTCTCTAAACGTGCTATCTTTATTTGACAAAAACAAAATATTTAACGCAAGGTTATGTATGCGGGGCACAGAGAATATTTCTTCTGTTCTTACAATTTTGTTTAATAATGGAATAATACACGGTGAGTTTAGCATATTAGCAAAGATGCACCACCTATCTTAGTGCATACGTAAGAGCGTACTTAAGTGCATCCAAAGCTGAACGTTGACAATACCACTTCCAGAAGATACGTGAAGATGGACGCCATAAATTGCAATAAATGGAGTTTTCAATACACAATTTAGGAGCACTTGTATTCACCAAGTGAAGTGAAGCAAAGTTATTCTAATGGGTTCGTTTTCGACCTACTATTGTTAAGTTAGAAACAAAGGCATTGTGGTTTACTCACAGGCAGTTATTCTGATGTAGTTTCAGTGCGGAATTCTCCATGACAATGCATGCATCTTTTTCTTCTTTTTTTCAGGTGACAAGCACTGTTTTCATAACACGCCGCCTGATGCAGCTCAAGGTTGTTATGTCAGCAGATGTGAGTGCAGCTGTAGGTTCAAGCTATCTGTATGAATTCAGCGGTGTTAACATTTCCGGCATTGAAATTTAATAAGTGACGCCCTGCACGCGTAATGCTTGTGCGTATGTGTTATACACAACATTGCGCTTTATTTAATAGAGAGAAAGATTTCTTTCTAAAGCAAGAGCATTATCTTGGCAGACTAGATGCCTTGAATTGTCATGTATCAGCTTGCGCAAAGACTATCGTGTCACTTGGCGTCATCTGGCAAAAGTAGTTTTCAGTGCTTGGCATTTGGCTAGACCAGTGGTTTTCGCTATGACATCCAGCAAATAAACGCAAATTTGCCTTAATAGGTTACCCAAATAGCAAGCTCAGGAGGATCTTCATAGGTACTGCATTGGAAACGCAGTATTGCGCATCACTTCAGCCCAAAGCCGCAAGGTGGTGAGAGGGCAAATAACTTGCGAATGACATTTCGTACGGGTGGTTGTCATACGGCTTGACGGTGAAGAAAGGAAAGTCATGCGGCTATTTTTTGAAAGAACGTGTTTTAGTCTCCTAGAATTCTTCCGGACAACAAACCCTCGACTTTTACGGGTTGGTCACACGAAAAAGTGAGCTAATCAGGAAGCTAGCGGTAGGAGTTTCAGGCGATTTCAACGACACGAACCACGTGGACACATGTTATTGCAGATAAATCAGGTCGTAAATATGTTAGACTCTTTTAGTGTCAGAGACTAGATTTTTAGGCACTAGAAAAGCGCAATTTAGGTGCAAAAATAGGCAAGTACAACACCGTATTAGGCCTGCATTATCACAAGTATTGGCAAAAAAAAATTGAATTGGCAGATCCCATGCACGGGGGCAATCAATGATTTGCGAAGCACGAGTGAGGACATTTTAAAATCAGCACAACGTTACGAGGTGGAGGTAAATGATGCCGTATATGACTTCCGTGTCATGATTATTATGTTTGGGTGTTTCGTTTACCTTCGTCATCTATTCACGTCAAGTGATATAAACTTATATTGAATTCGAATGGCGGTGTCAGTGCAGCCGAACGACTTCGCGAGCGAGCACTCGACTCTGGCGTAGAGCAAATCCTCCAAATCCGCCATTGGAACAACACCCGCCCTGCTGGAGCAAGGCGGAAGCTGCCGCGTTACCCAGGATACTTTGCGCGTGGTCTCTTCCGCTGTCTGTTTCCCAGGTGGTTTACCAGCATCGCCGCATCGTTCTTTTGCTTGTTGAGCGCTATTCACCTGTGTGGAATGAATATCACGCCAAGCGTGCAACAGCTATTGTCCACGATGTCTGTGACGGTGACCACACAGTATACGGAGCAACATGGTAAGTGTCTCCTCAATTTCAACACTGTGCTGTAATTGTAAGTTGAATGCAACACACGTTTTGCGTGGAGCGATTGTCTGCACGTACTACGTTCATGTTGCAACGTTGCTTTATGGCTGATGCGATCGTGTCACTGAAACGCTTCGCATGCGTCATACCGTTGTTCGTTTGCCTGTGTCCGTGGAGAACGAAAAACTTCGCCGCATTCATTGAACAAACACCGCTGTAAATAAACAGCCAAAAGTAAACGTGTGCGCGACGCCACTGTTCTTACACGGAACGGCGTCATTTGTAAGAAGCGACTTTCTATCACTTTAGAATGTAGCCACACGAATAGAAACGAACCGCGTTGGTGACAAGCGTGTTTGGTATAAGGGCAATTTGACCGATCGTCCAAAACAATTTTTTTTCTGCCCCCTACTCCGCTCCCACGGCGAGTCTCCCGATTTCAGAAGTTCCTAGGTTGGCAAGTACGCATTTGCGACGAGATACCTCCAAAGTAACGCTTTTACCGTACAAGCACAAGGCAGCGCGAGCGTTTCAGTACTGCACCACTACGTGGCAAGTTTCAGTGCATTCGCCTTACAGTGAAAGCGGCGCAGAAGCAGTTGTCTGCCTTTATATGTCTCGAAGAAACTATGAGCCAGTGTTACGCACCCGAGAATTCGACTCCCAGGAAATTTTAGCTGCAGAGCTAGCAGAGCGAGTGCATGTTCTGCTATCTAATGGGTTGGAAATGTTACCAAGGTCAGGACATTGAGCACATCCAAATTAAGAATTGGTCTCAGTACACAGAAATCAAGTTGCTTTTCCTGGAGTGTAACTGCCTGTTTCAGGCCTGAAAGATCGTGCTTCATTTTGATTAACAGTCAGCTGATCAGAAACTCTGTGCATCATGATGAGAGTGTGTAATTCAAACAAGAGTGTGCACAATTTGTTGAGCCACTGTTGAAGAACTTGCATGCCACCATGTATGCTTACGTTAAATTGTTATTCAAACTTTTGTGTCGTGATGAGATAGCATAGCAAACATAGAGTTACTGTTTTGTGAAGCTGTGTTAGGAAGCCTCACATGGCTTAGCTTAATTGCATACACAGCTGCATGAAATTCACATGGTGCTTCAATGTACAGCAATTTGTGTCACAGAACACAAATCGTTGGTCGTTATGTCGCTTTATGTATGCCAGCTGTATGATTAACAGTGCATTTTGTTTTTCCATTCACAGTGCCCAAACACAGCCAAAAGAGCGAGCAACGCAGTGAGTCCATTTATTTATTCATTTAGAGAATACTGCAGGCCCATTTAGAGGCCCTAGCAGGAGACGATACAAATGCATTCAAGTAATGAATTATACATGATATATACAGTTGGATCAGTGCAAAGAACACCAAGCACTGTAACGACAAAAATCAAAGTAGAAAAATTGATATCAAGACAAACTAAAGCAGATTGGTGCTTATATATGCCTATAAGCTCTACAATTAATACCAACAGAGCAGAATACCACAACTCTTTAACACCTGTGTCGGGTGACGTGCAACTGGTAACGGCTGTACAAATGTCTCAAAAACTTTTTTCTTTTCAGGTACAGGCTGTGTGTGGACGGCGCGAGAAACAAAGCTCGACTACTACCAGCAGTAGTTTTCCCAAATAGGGCCAATGAAGAAATTTAAAAATAAAAAGGCAATGTTTGCCAAAATAGCGGCCAACATCACAGAGGCTGTCGGGGTCCCTAAAACAGAGGACCAGTGCTGCAGCCGCTACAAAACAGTCATGCGATGAAAAAGAAGTGCTACAGCACATAACAACAAATCGGGGAATTCTCTTTGCGACGTTCCCTTTGAACACGACGTAGCCAAAATACGTTGGCTAGATGATAGCTTTGAGCCAGAAGAGATCAGGGACAGCTCTGGAATAGTTTCTATTAAAAGACCGCCCAGCCAAGCGTCGACGAGCCAATCGTCGACAAGCCAAGCATCGAGGAGCCAGGAGCTAACAAGCCGAGGTTCAACTAGCCAGGAGTTGAACAGCACAACGAAGGAACCTGAGCTCAAGAAGCCGAAACTCTCGGCTTCTAGAATGCTGAAAATTAATCATTTCTTTGACGAAATGAGCAAAATTTAGGAAGAAAAAGAAAAAAAGCCAACTTAACGCGAGAACGAAAGAAGGAAGCGTCATAAAGAGAGGCAAGAACAGAAGGAGCGCAATCGGCATGAAAAAGCAAAACAGCATGAAGAAAAAATGAAGCTTTTGAGCCGCTTTCTTGGCTTAGACAATGAATAATTCCAGTGGCCTAAAGTACAATTAGCAGGTTGAAATAAAATGTACAGTGCAAAACATGTGCTTGTGTATATAAAGGGGGCTGCGCATTGGTGCACACACACAGCCTCCCAACTACTGTGGGGAACTAAAGGGCTAGTTCAGACAAAACAGAGAATCGTGGTGTTATTTCGCAGGAGCTTAGTAAAGACCTTTGCACGCTTAATTTCGCCAAGCTTGTGCAAAGCTCGCTCCTCATCAGTTTTATCACTGTGGTTATCAGTGCAGTTCTCCCACTGAATAGCATTGGGTGCTCCATCATTATCATTATCATCATCTGGCTCTTCATCACCGTAATCAATGCACAAGTTATGAAGGATACAGCAGCTTATGATAAACTTATTGAGACAGTGGATAGTGTCCAACTCTAGGTACATGAGCTGCCTGAAGCGCTTCTTGAGTTTGCTAAATGCATTTTCAATGAGCACTCGTGTGTCTGAAAACTTAAAATTGAAGCGTTTTTGTTGCTTATTCACTGCACCGTAATCCCTGTATGGTGTCAACAGGTACTCCCGCAGCGGATATGCTGCGTCCCCTAATATATGATGACGGCCCTGACATACTGAAGCTATGTTCTTTGAAAGAGGCGATAAGCTAAACACATGAGAATCGTGCATTTTGCTGGAGGTTCCAGTGAACGCATCGAGGAAGCGCCTCTTGTGGTCACAGACGGCTTGCAGCGTTAGTGAAAGGTAATGGTGCCTGTTGCAGTATGTGGAGGCAACCTTGTTGGCTGGGCACTGTATCTTGACATACGATCCATCTATACAGCCAATAGCAGCAGGCATTCCAGACACCTGCAAGCAAGTTGTACTCTTCTAATGAGTGATATCATCCATGCCTGAGCAAGAAATGAGCATTTGCGAGGCGTTTTAACAGAAAATACTGGTGTTCAAGCCCATTACCTCACAATAACAGCATATGCTTCATGACTTAGCACAATATATTTTATGTTAAAGCTGCAAAATGCAAACCAAATTCAACTTTGAGAACTAGTTCAGATAACATACATTGCTGTCCACACCATATACTACACGTTTACTTGCTATCTACCTCTCTTTTTAAACAAAACAAAACCTGCGTATGTTTTTTCCTAAAGGGAGTTGAAGTACGTAATTGGAATATAATTCTTAAATTTAAAACCAAACCTCGCCCATATTGTATCGTACATCTGAACAGAAATGACAGAGCATGCAGCATCATCCGCATGCAAGGAATCGACTGTGACTGCAGGAGAGACATAAGTTAAATGTTTCGAACACAACTGGATGAAGCTCGGTAATATCATCACGACCTATCACAGTTTTCTTCAAGTCCCACCTCAAGGTAAAATTGAGCTTAAAATAACCTACAATAAAATGGGCACTCGTGTTTGTGATATGATAAATATAGCTTGGCCAGCCGAAATTATTGGTCCTAACGATAAATAAAAGCATAACAAACCTTCTCAAAACTGCTAGTGAGGTTCTCCAGGTCTGCGGGAAACTTGATCACCGATGCTCCCAGCGTCATCAGGAACTGCGCTACTCTCTGAAGAACTCTGTTCACGGTGCTTTCTGACATGTCAAAACGGTTTGGCACGTCTCGCATGCAGGTTTTGTTGGCCGCGTACCTGCACAGGGGGATTACAGGTACCCGAAAGAAAAAAAAAACAGCTTCAGATCACACTGCACTGTAAGCAACGGGCTCATAATCAAATGCGTCTTGTGCAGGCATCGTACAAAAAAAAAAGAGGGGGAAGGTGGGGAGCTGTAACTAACCAGATAAATGTCCAGACATGCGTTTCCGCGGGTTTCGCTTGAACTCCTCTGTGTGTGCTCGAAGGGCACATTGACGAGACAGCAAACTCCACGACCAACTTTTCGGCCACAGGTCAAGCCAGCCTAAAGTGCCTCCGGAACAGATCAAGAAAAAAAACCAAACGAAAACACCACAACGTGGTAAACCTTGAGCATAATGCTTTCCTTTTTTTCTATTTCTTTACCTCGTGGTACGAGTACTGCCGAACGACGTCCTCGATGAAACCGACGACTTTGGGCCTCTTCGCGCGAATGCAGAACAACTTATTGAATTCCCGCTCGTAAGCGCAAGCTTTAGCGTCGCTGTCACTGTCCGACGAATCACGCGTGTCGGTACTTGAGCTTTCAGACTCAGAGCTGTCGCTATCGAATAGCAGAACCATTGCCGCACGCTTTGCCGAGGTAGCCGAGCCGTCCAAGCCGTCAGCCATTATCAACACAACTCGCGCCGCGCAAGCCGCGCCCCCAAGCAGGCAAACGTGTTAAAGGAAATGCATCACGCTGAGTTCCGGTCCACTCCACCGATTTCGGCGGAGCAGTTTTTCCTGCTCCACGGAGGGACTCCCGCTCTGAATGCCCTCCGGCGCTCTCATTGGAACTTTTGACTCTCGCTCTCACTCTGTCATTGGAACACACTTGCTCTGAAAAGAGCAGAAAAACTTTCTCTGACTCCGCCATTGGAATTCAACATTAGTATAGTGGAGCTAGCGAAACAGCCGCGAGCACGCTTCGAGTGTGGTATGTTGTCATCTTCTTACATGACACGCATGAAAGGATTATCATGTTTGCACCAGTCATATTGTCACGAGGTTGTAACGTGGCCGCAGACAGGAGACTTTGTGTTGGAGTTTCACTGTTTATTTGGGCGAACCTGTGCCCAGTTAACGGAATGTCCGATTACAGTAGCAGTCATGGACTGATAGCGGCGAACGGAGCGTCGGCCGTCGATAAACTACTGACAAGCAGCGAAGCGCGTCGGCATTTATACTCTTGCCGTCAAATGTTCTAGCGTTTTCGCTGGCGGTGGCGTAGGTTCCAGAATAATCTGTACAGTTTGCAGAGTGGGCGTGATCTTATTGAAATGATCTACTACAGTCCAGAAGCTTCTCGAAAACTGCAGGCGCGGTTTGCCCAGAGAATTGTGTACTGCTTTGGAACGATAACAAAACTTGGGAAATGGAACGTGGCATTGCCCCTCTTTGAAAAAGGCATCGTCCCAATGCTTTAACTAAAGATGAAGGTACAACAATAATGCAAGAAAGTACAGTGAATAAATTACGATACAATAATAATACAAAAAAACACTGTTTCAGTTTGTTAATGCGCATGAAACGGCTTGAGGCGCGCGATCGGCTCGTTGAGAGTTCGTGATGCTGTCTGGGACAACCTCGTAATCAAGTGGGCTGAGACGTCGAACCACCCTGTATGGTCCGAAATCCCGTCGCAGAAGCTTTTCACTTAGTCCACGTCGCCGTATCGGCATCCACACCCAAGCACGTTTACCGGGCTGGTATTCCACGAAGCGTCGTCGAAGATTGTAACGGCGGCTGTCGGTCGTCTGTTGATTCTTGATACGGAGACGCGCGAGTTGTCGGCCTTCTTCGGCGTGTTGAAGGTACTCACTCACATCGAGGTTTTCTTCGTCGTTGACGTTGGGTAACATGGCACCGAGCGTCGTTGCCGGGCTCCTTCCGTAGACGAATTTGTATGGAGATATCTGCGTCGTCTCCTGCACCGCCGTGTTGTATGCGAAAGTCACGTACTGAAGAATGGCGTCTCACGTCTTGTGTTCGACATCGACGTACATTGCCAGCATGTCGGCAATCGTCTTGTTTAGCCGCTCGGTGAAGCCGTTAGTCTGTGGGTGGTACGCTGTCGTCCGGCGGTTGTTTGTCTGGCTGTATTCCAAGATCACTTGAGTTAAGTCAGCAGTAAATGCCATTCCTGTGTCGGTGATAACGACCTCCGGGGCGCCGTTACGTAGGACGATATTTTCGACGACGAACTTAGCTACCTCGGATGCACTGCCTTTTTGGCAGGGCTTTTGTCTCGGCGTAGCTGGTGAGGTAGTCGGTAGCTACCGCGATCCATTTGTTTCCTAAAGCCGACCTCGCGAACAGTCCCAGTAGATCCATACCAATCTGCTCGAAAGGTCGGCGAGGTGGATCAACTGGCTGCAGAAGTCCCGCTGGCCTTGTCGGTGGTGTGTTGCGTCGCTGACAGTCCGGGCATGTCCTCACATAACGAGTTACGTCGGTGGTAAGACGTGGCCAGTAGTACCTTTCTTGTATACTCGCGAGCGTGCGAGAAACACCGAGGTGCCCTGCCGTCGAATCGTCGTGCAGGGCTTGCAGGAGTTCTGGTCGCAGAGCTGAAGGCATCACAAAGAGGTACTTGGCTCGAAGCGCTGAGAAGGTTTTCTTTTGGAGATGGCCGTTTCGCAGAAAGAACGACGCAAGTGCGCACTTGAATACCTGCGGGACTTCGGTGGTCCTGCCTTCGAGGTATTCTATTAGGGCCTTTATGTTCCGGGTCGGCGCGCTGTTGTTCAGCGAAGTCGTTGGTAGTTATCATTCCTAAGAAGTAGTCGTCATCCGGGTCATCGGGTGGTGGTTGGTCGACAGGCGCACAAGAGAGACAGTCGGCGTCAGAGTATTTCTTGCCGGACTTGTAAATGACAGTAATGTCATATTCTTGAAGTCTCAGGCTCCATCTTGCGAGGCGACCTGAAGGGTCCTTCAAGGTGGCTAGCCAACACGAGGCGCGGTGGTCGCTAAAAACTTTGAAGGGCCTGCCGTAGAGGTAGGGGCGAAATTTCGACGTAGCCCAGATGATGGCGAGGCACGCCTTTTCTGTTGTGGAATAATTGGATTCTGCTTGGGATAGCGATCGACTGGCGTAACTAATAACCCGTTCAAGTCCGTAAGCCCTTTGCACAAAAACGGCGCCAAGACCTACGCTACTTGCGTCAGTGTGTATTTCTGTCTCGGTGAATTCGTCGAAATGGGCAAGTAACATAGGCGTCTCGAGGCAATGTTTAAGCTCCTGGAAAGCGTGTTCCTGCGGCGTTTCCTCTTTGAACTCCACGTCGGCCTTGGTAAGGCTAGTGAGAGGATCGGCGATGCGGGCGAAGGTTTTCACGAAGCACCTATAATAGGCGCACAGGCCCAGAAATTGGCGCACCGCCTTCTTGTCAGTGGGCGACGGCGACGGCGGCTGTTTTCCTTGGATCGGGAGGAACTCCAGACTTGCTAATAACGTGCCCCAGAAACAAGAGCTCCTCGTACGCAAATCTGCACTTTTCTGGCTTCCATGTGACTACGGACGTCTTGACGGCTTGAAGTACAGCTTCAAGGCGCCGAAGATGCTTTTCGAAACTCGAGGAAAACACGACAACGTCGTCCAAGTACACAAGGCAAGTCTGCCACTTCAATCCTGCCAGTACTGTATCCATAACGCGTTGAAACGTTGCAGGCGCTGAGCAAAGACCGAAGGGCATCACCCTAAACTTGAAGAGGCCGTCCGGTGTTATAAACGCCGTCTTCTCTCGGTCTTTTTCGTTGACTTCGATTTTCCAATAGCCAGTCTTGAGGTTCATTGACGAAAAGTACTTGGCGTTATGGATTTGATTAAGTGCGTTGTCCATTCGTGGGAGAGGATGCACGTCCTTCCTTGTGATTTTGTTCAGGTGGCGATAATTGATGCAGAAACGTAGGGTCCTATTCTTTTTCTTCAATAACACCTTGGGAGATGTCCATGGACTCTTGGACAGCTGGATAATGTCATTCCGCAGCACTTCATCAGCTTGTCTCTTCATGGCCTCACGTTTTCGCGTCGAAACCCTGTAAGGACTTTGACGGAGTGGTCTGACATTTTCTTCGGTTATGATGCAATGTTTCGTGATTAGGGTCAGCCGAGTTTTTTATGACGACAAAAAGCAATCTTCGTATTGCAGGAGCAGGGCCTTGAGCTGTTCTGGCTTATGGTTCGGAATTCTGGCATTGACATCGAAAGCTGTGGGTGGGGCTTTGTTCCTCTGAGCAGGTTCCGCAGAATCGGCGAGGGCGAAAACACTGGTGGCTTCGACAATTTCTTCGATGCATGCGACCGTTGTTCCGTTGTTGACATGTTTGTACTCATTGCTGAAATTCGTGAGCATAACCGTTGCTTCGCCTCCCAGCAGCTCTGCAATTCCTCTTGCGACGCAAATATTTCGGGTGACTAACAGATGCTGACTGCCTTCAATGACGCCTTCCAAGTCAGGTGATTTAGCAGCGCCACCTGAAACAATGACGCTTGAGCGAGTCGGAATAGTGACTTGTTCGTCCAGCACATTCAAAGCATGGTTTTCTGACGGCGCGCGCGGCGGTAGTGCTTCTTCGGTGGATAACGTTATCGACTCTGTTTTTAGGTTGATGTCAGCACTATGGAGGCATAAGAAGTCCATGCCAAGGATGACATCTCTCGAGCAACGCTGTAGGACTACGAAGTCTGTAGGATAAATACGGCCGTTAATGGTGACTCTCGCTGTGCAGATTCCTGCAGGAGTTACGAGATGACCTACGGCTGTGCGGAATTCAGGGACTTCCCAAGCTGTCCTAACTTTCTTTAACTTCGCCGCGAACGACCCACTAATGACGGAATAGTCGGCTCCAGTGTCGACGAGAGCGGTCACACTGTGATCGTCGATAAGAACGTCGAGGTTGCTTGTTCGCCGTCTCGCATTACAGTTAGGACGTGGCGTCGAGTCACGGCTGCGTCGGCTTATTCCGCTGCTACCATGTTGCGTCGTCCGGTCACCTTCGGTAAGTGAGGTTTCGCTGTCAGGGCTTTACCTGGTTGGCGTTGTGTCCGGAAAGCTCCGTCGTGGCGGCGGCGTCGTCAGAGGATCTTCGGTAGGTCGTCGCACAGCAACCATAGCTCCGTCGGTTGCTGCCCTTAGTTTCCCGGATACGGCTAAGAACCGGCCCCGCGCTGGGCCAGAGTACTGCTGGTGGTGCGGTGACATGCGGCGTCTAGGCAACGGCGAACGGGAAGGGCTTCGTGGTGTCCACTAAGTTCCTGTCAGGTAGTCGGCGATGTCACGTGGCTGTTCTCCTAGCTGTGGACGCGGTGCATTGACGGCGAAGCCACGCAGTCCTATCTGTCGGTACTGGCAAAGGCGGTATGAGTGTCCAGCCTCGCCGCAGTGGTAGACGAGCGGGCGGTGGTCAGGGGTGCGCCAGACGTCAATCTTTCTAGGCGCACTGCGCTGGGCCGCTGGCGAACGGTAGGACGTCGGTGGGGGTGGTGGCGGTGGTGGCGTCTGGCGACGGAAGTGCGATGAGGCAGTGTTTTGGCATGCGCGTTGATGTGGGGCGTGTCGGCGGGCTGCAGCAGCATAGCTCATGGCTTGCAGCTGAGGCTCTTGAGAATGACGAACGCCCAGTGATTGCTGGATCTCCTGGCGTACGACGTCTGCGATGGGTTCCACGTGAGGCTGCGCTAAAGGAAGTAATTTTCGCAGCTCATCTTGCACGATCGCTCGGATTGTCTCACGCAAGTGAGTGGTTCCAAGCCCTTGAATTCCGGCGTAGCTTGTAGAGGAGAAGCTACGGTTATACTGCCACGTGCGCATCTCGAGCGTCTTCTCTATCGTAAATGCTTCTGAAACAAATTGGGCGACTGTCTTTGGCGGGTTTCTGATTAGCCCGGCGAAAAGTTCCTGCTTTACTCCTCGCATGAGCAGACCAACCTTCTTCTTTTCGGACATGTCGGAGTCAGCGTGGCGGAAAAGTTTAATCGTATCTTCCGTGAATAGCGCCACGTTATTGTTTGGCATCTGCATGCGGGTATCGGGAAGATCTGCGGTCTTCTCCTTGCGCACCACACTTTCGAAAGTGTTGAGGAACCCGGCGCGAGGGACGTCCGACGTTGTAAGGCTTCGCTCTTGATTCTCGAACCAGGTCCGAGCAGCATCTTCTAAGGCGAAATGCACATGCCGGAGCTTGTTATCGTCTGTCTAGTCATTGAAGGCGGCGACCTGGTTGAATCCTTCGATCCAGCTTTCCGGGTCTTGCAGTGGTGAACCGCGGAAAGTTGGCGGCTCTTTGGGTTGTCGTAGCTGGAGTGGTGCAGGCTGCACGGGGGCGGTCATGGTTGCAGTAGTGGATGTCGGGATCCGGGTCTGCCTGGCTGCTTCAGAAAAAGCCCGTATTCTGGTTGTAGTCCCCTCTGCCGGCGGCTTGTTCGCTGTTCAGGTTTAGCGTCCGTGTCTTCTTTGCCACTTGGGCTTGGATCACGTCTTGAAGGGGGCGTTCGGAACATCAAAGAAGCAGCACCTCCTCCTGATGTCACGGGGTCGTGACGTGGTCGAAGACAGGAGACTTTGTGTTGGAATTGAACTGTTTATTTGGACGAACCTGTGCCCAGTAAACGGAAAGTCCGATTACAGTAGCAGTCTGGGACTGATACAAAGAGAAGTTTATTAACTTGAAACTCAAAAAAACTATTTACATCATTTTATACATACAGTGCTCGTTTAGACACCCCTCTTGTGTACTATGGGGCATACAAACTCCATTATCCATAGAGGAAACTAGCGGCACATACACAGATATATATATATATATATATATATATATATATATATATATATATATATATATATATATATATATATATATATACAGGTTTGTGCTAAACTACGCATACATTCGTAAAAAAACCACAAATATATATTTACCATGATATATACATATATTTACAACAGATCTTGAACGTGGGTAGGCATATTTACAATACTTCGACTGGCACTATACATACACTTGTAACACAATGTTTTGATAGCGGCGAACGGAGTGTCGGCCGTCGATAAACTACTGACAAGCGGCGAAGCCCGTCGGCATTTATACTCCCGCCGTCGAATGTTCTAGCGTTATCGCTGGCGGTGGCGTAGGTTCCAGAATAATCTGTACAGTTTGCAGAGTGGGCGTGATCTTATCGAAATGATCTACTACAGTCAGGAAGCTTCTCGAAAACTACAGGCGCGGTTTGCGCTGAGAATTGTGTAGTGTTTCGGGACGATAATAACACTTGGGAAATGGAACGTGGCAATATAGCCTTGTATTGATGCACAAACTAAGAGTGCGACGTATTTTTGCCGCGCGCACACATTTTTAGTTTTCCTAGGATGGCATCTGCCTCACAATGCAGTTTTACCAGTGCGTTCCTCAGCCCCGTCCCCATCCCCCAATGAAGGTGGATGTTTCAGCTGACAAAGGCTAGAATGGGCAACACGTAATTGCCAGGCCAATTAAGCGCACCAAAGAAAAGAAGTATGCAACAGAGTGTGAGCTTGTTTACGAACATGTGAGTGGCCTGAGAGTCAGACAACATGCGAGCCATTGCATTTAAGAAGCCGCTTACTTTGTGAGCTTTATATTCCAGCCCACGATTTGAGGAGGCTGTAAACTTGGGCCTATATAATTTGTCATTAACCATGCGCGTAAGGCGTCGACAAGAGTCGAGAGACGCACATAGAGCTTCACACGCTCTGTGTGTATCTCCGTGCTCTTGTCTAGGTCTCTTTTGCGCAGCAGTTCACGACCACCGATTCTGTTTTGGACAGCTTTGAGCATATGATGGAGTTTTCTTCAGCTGGGCGCTGCAAATAAAACAACTAACTCACAGTGGTTGAGCCTCGGGGGGGGGGGGGGGGGAAGACGATAGCTCTTTTCTATGATTCGTAAGATCTCACATGCACCAAAACAAAATTGCAGGGGCCGGTGGCTGGTGGGACGGTTCGTAGCTCGCGACTTCCAGGACTAAATTTGAACTGCGATACTTTTTGACAGGTGGCTTTTCACATATGTGGAAGCAAAATGCACCCTCTACATTTATTCTTCTCAGAAAACCTTTATGTGGTTGGTGACCATGTCGTAGTTCGTAAAAACAATCGTGGTACAAGCTCGAGTCAATAATGTGCGCCTATGCAGTAGATATCTGCTTCTGCTCTGCCCTGCTCAAGAGGGTTTCAACTTGGGCTTGTGGTTGAATCATTTTCATGGGGAATTCTGCGCTCAAATGACGGAATAGAAAAAACACAGAGAGACAGACAGAGTGAAAATAACAAGAGTTTATTGGTGAGAAATCCGGTCTATCTATGTCAATGGCTGAAACTCGTTCAATATTAGGGATCAAATCAAGCATGAAGCTGGTACACAGGTGTCTCGCCAGTGAGATATGCAATTCTTTAGCTGATAAAGAGATGGATGGCATACTGATTATTTTGTCTTTGAGACATCATACACTAAGAGCTTCAGTTATTAGTTATTTCACTTTTGTTCTTCGAAATTACAGATTAACGTTGAAACTCAGGCCTACAACAAGCTTTTTCACATTATATAGCCAAACATTGCGTAAAGAAATTTGATATTTCACTGGTAAAGCAAGTGTATGTTAGCTTCCAGAGGGCTCTGCTTCTCAACACGCAACAACTGTTAGTCATTGGTATAAATTGGTCACATAGTTCGTCAATGAACTGTGGTTAGTTCGCGCTAACTCTGTCTATCTGTGTTGTTTCTTCTTTTCCGCCAACTTAGCGTATCATTGACCATCATGCTGCCCTACTAAGCCATGCCAAAAAGCGACCAACTGGCGACATTCTTTTTGTGGGCCATCAAAGTCTAACGAAAGAGCATGAGTCTCCGAAATCGTGTCGAAGCAGTGCTCCGAACCCACTAGCCCCTCAGCCTACCTAAAAAAATATATCGACATTGTGCTACCAAGTTCGATCTTTTCTGTGCCGACTCGTAGCGCGGCGCTTCTCGGGAAGCTCCAGCTCATAATGCCGCATGTACAGGAGTCAATGCTGTTCTGATAGAAGTATGAAGTATATAATAATCTGTAACATAGCCTGTGTCTAACACAAATATATAGCTTTCAGAGAATGGAAAACTGTATTCCACTGCTTTTTTTAATGCAAACCATTTCCTAGCGAATTTTGGAGAGTTTGACCGTATCTATCTATCTATCTATCTATCTATCTATCTATCTATCTATCTATCTATCTATCTATCTATCTATCTATCTATCTATCTATCTATCTATCTTTCTATCTATCTATCTATCTATCTATCTATCATTCTGCCTACAACTTTTAGCTCTCTTACCCGTTTCGGTTGTGGACTCTATACAAACATTGGTATGGCATAGCTTGACTGTAATACGAGCCAAAGTAAGTAGTCATAACATGAAAATCATGATATGCAAGTCATGACTTACATTGTAATGGTCTTACTGCTGTTGTGGTGGTTTCGTTCATATGATATATTTGAAAACTGGTATGATATGGCATCACTGCATGGCGAACATAAGTGACAGGCCCTTACACACAAATAATGACATTCATGTCAAGAAAGCGATGACTTCAAGGCTCACTCATTGTATGCTCACGGTCATTTTGTTAGCTTCTTGAGCACATATATCAAATTTGGCACTGCGTGTTGTGAATAGATCACGAAGGTATGTAACTGGTGCAGACATGATATTCATTAGATGTGTGTAATCTAGGAACATGACTAATATGACGCTCATGACTTGCTCTCAGCAGTTTCGCTGGCTTCGCATATACCAAATGTGCTTCTACTTGACGTGAACGAATGACAAAGGCATATGACTGGTGAAAACATCGTCATCATGACAATTGTGTCATGTAAAAAATGATTACAAGTCACACTCATGATGTGCTCGTGGTCGTTTCACTAGCTTTGCTTAGGCTAGATTTGGTATAGCGTTATGTAAATAAATGACAAAGGTATATGACTGGAGCCTACATGATGATCATAATATGCGTGTCATGTCAAACATGACTACATTATACGCTCATAGCGCACTGACATCCATTTTGCTAGATTCACATTTAGCGAATTTGGTATTACGTGACGTGAATAGACGACGGATGTAAGGACGTGTTCAAGCATAATAACCATAACACAAATGTAAATTAAGAACATGGCATGCCTGCCTCGTAACGCTCTCATGGCCGTTTTGTTAGCTTTACATATACTAAATTTGTTAGTACTTGACGCGAATTGACGACGAAGGTAAATGACATATCCAAACTTGATAATCATGTTATGCATGTCTTGTAAAACATGACCACAAGCTACGCTCAAAGCATGCTCACCGCCGTTTTGCTAGCTTCATATATACCACATTTAGTTTTACGTTACGTGAATGAACGACAAAAGTAAATGACACTTCTAAAGATTATAGTCATGACACGCGTGTCAAGTAAAACATGACTACATGCTACGCTCTCATAGCGCGCTCATGGCCGTTTCACTAGCTTCAAAAATACCAAATTGGGTATTACGTGACGCGGGTGGATGACGGACACAAATCACAGGAATAAAAATTATAGTCATGGCATGGAAAGCATGTGCGGCAAAAATACCAAGCTCTGCTGCCCCTAAAAACAAAACAAGAACAAATTAAGAGCAGCACCGTCGTTCATGCAGCATGCAAAACAAAACAGAAAAAACCCAGAATTGACGTCCACCTCGCAACGTTGTTATTTATTGTTACATATCAACCGACCTAATTCTGCTTCGCATATCATCGATTCTCACAGTAGTTGGGATCGGCCACTTTTTTATGGTGATAACTGAAAACACATCACATTCGTGCTCTCTTTCAACTTCACTTTTCAGTTTCAGTTTATTTCCACTAGAAATGAAGGAAGACCCAAACGAAAAGTTGTGATTTCCACTTGACAAAGATTCGGGCCCCCTTTACAATGCATACAGCAAAGATAGATACCATACACTCATGTACATATACTATTGTCAATATCGGAGGAAGGGCAGACAATGCGCAGACATAAATAAATGATCCTGCTATCATCGCTACATACACAAACAAAAAAAGTAAATGCAAATATAGGTTTGAAACTTGACAAAATTATTCGCGACAGTTTGCCCCATCTCATTTAAAGTCATTCGTCTGTGTTACATCAGTTACACAAGCAGATAATAACAGTGACACGAAACGAAGCATTTGACGATAATATTTTTTGCAAACGAGTTGCATTGATCTTTCTTGTTATTTTAGTAATATAGGATCCTTTTTCAAATGAATATTCAAACAATACGGGAAAGGTATATTGACGATTGTGCTCACCATATTTGTTCCTTGAAAATGGTACTTGCCAGAGTTCATTGTTACGCGTAGCATGAACGGTTATTCTGGATAAAAACTCCTCTAGGGCAAGTAACAATTGTTCATTATTCCTTAATTCTGCACTTCATATTGTAGACAGGCTATTCGAGTAAAGGTTCGGTATGAAGATGTCAACTTCGCGCGGGTATTAACCGCGGATCCGAACCACAATGATGGAAGTAACTAGAATAAAAATGTGTGGAGCACATTTGGCAAGCCCTCTCAAATCACGACAGGTAGATTGCCAATATCCCTCAAGAGGAAGGTATATAACAGCTGCATCTTGCCGGTACTCAGCTATGAAGCAGAAACTTGGAGACTTACAAAGAGTGTTCAGCTTAAATTGAGGATGGCGCAGCAAGCAATGGAAAGAAAAATCGTAGATGTCACCTTAAAAGACAAGAAGAGAGCGGAGTGAATGAGGGAACAAGCGGGGGTTAAGGATATCATAGTTGAAATCAAGAAGAAAAAATGGATATGGGCCGGCCATGTAGCACGCGGACAGGATGATCGCTGCTCATTAAGGGTAACTAACTAGATTCCTAGAGAAGGCAAGCGGGTTAGGGGGAGACTGAAGGTTAGGGGGGGGGGGCAGATGAGATTAAAAAAATTGCAGGTATAAATTGGCAGCAGCAAGCACAGAACCGAGTTGACTGGCGGAACATGGGAGAGGCTGTGGATGGCTGTGGACGTAGTCAGGCTGATGATGATGATGATGATGAATATAAAATTGAAACTGATGAACATTTCCTGCGTTTGTGCATCGTATGGCATGCCTGCTATTTGTCGAATAGCGTCTTTTGAAGTATGTGCAGGCGATTTATGTAGCCGTGGCCCAGACAACGCAGAAAGTTAGGTTGAACACGAACAATGCATAGTAATTTTTAATTTTTGTATGTGACAGCAGAAGTGTACGTAGTTTGGTCATGACGCCTACGCACTTCGAATGGTAATCGGTCATTTAACATGCGTGTTCCAGAGGATATCCCTATGGAAACATATACCAATGTTTTTATGCAATCTAATATATCAATAGCTGACTGGCCAAGAATGATTTCCTGCGTCATTTCATGCCTAGAGTATTTATTTATTTATTTATTCAATACTACTGCCAATCCTAAATGAGATAATTGCGGAAGAAACACTTGTGGAAGTGTCACATAAAGAAGGCGAAAATACAACAAAACGAAAATTGAATATTACACTTTAAATTTGTATGGACTGACTACCTTGAGACGGCTGCAATAACTGAACAATAGCGTCCACTGAAAGGCGGAGGAGCTTGAACAGTAAAAAAATTTAGGTATTTCGCCCGGTAATGCGCATTTGAAAAAACGTACACATAAAACATGAGAGGGGAAAAAAGAGAGTTATTCAGCCGTGGCCAATAGGTTCAAGTACACTTAGGTAATTACAATATAATGTTCATGCTCATCACTAGATACCACAAACATAAATGAGAAAAAAGCAGCACAAAAAACCTCAAGAGCTTGAACATTACGAAAACCTAAAGTACTTGACAAAATTATTGGCATCTTAAAATACGTATACATACGCAAAGAGAGAGAGAAAAAAGACAAAGCCAATACAACTAGGTGCATTAAAATAAGCACAGTATTACAATACACTTTGGCATTCGCGTTAGGAAATTAATACGAAAACTTCAGAAAACACCAGCTAATGTAGTGTTTAGATGATGAAACACAACAGTAAACTATAATGTCTTTGAGGAAAAAAAGCAACAGAATGACTACTGAATCTGTGTGGCAATCAGCGTTTTTCGCAATGATGTTACCAATGTGTTAATGAACTTGCAACCAGTAATCGTTCTTTCTTATGCATTCCATTCTCTAATTGATAGAGACAAATAGGAGTCTTTAAGGCAGTTTGCGTTGGCTTAGCATTCAGCTAATGTTTGAGAGTGTTAGTGTCGCGTGAGTCTTGTGGAGTTTAATGACATGAATTTGATGTTAACAATCATATTGTCGCCATTCAAACACTGAAATAGGAACTGCAGTCTCACTATCTTTGCTTTAATCGCAATGGGTAATAGTTGAGATTTTTTTCGCAGTTTTATTGGTGATTCGGTAGGATGGTATTTAATAAATACAAAGCAAACCTCTTTTTGTTGTACGACTTCCACTTGAGATATAGGTTTCTTGGTATGCGGAAAGTATACTAGGAAAGCAGTGGTTTTGTTTTAGTGATGTTCATATGTAACTAATTAGTATCACTTCATGTGTTTAAGCTTTCAAGGCAGTTATTACCAATTCACTTAAGAGTTTCGATCTCCGTGTATGTAAACAAAAGGGTTAGATCATCTGCATATAAGACGTTCTTTGGTTGTGTACTAATTTTATCAACATTTACGTATAAATTAAACAGGAGGGGCCCAAGAATACTTCCCTTAGGCACTTTTGTGCTTGTAGTTTTTTTTATTATATGCTATCACCTAACCACACATATTGTCGGCGGGGCTGCAGGTAAGAATGCTATAGGAAGAGTGGGATACCTTTGATACCAGAACGATCAAGTTTTTTAGTGGTATGTCATGGTGTAGCCAATAAAAAGGTTTTGAATAATTTATGTATGCACAAACGGCTTCTTATCAAACGTCTGTAGAGTTATTTATTTCTCGGTAAAAAAAAAGAGCGCATTCGGTGGGCTTTCCCTTGCGGAATCCGTACTGGCATTTATTCATTAGGTCGGTCAAACTTGTTTATGAAAGTTGAATTTCTGGCACGCAATAAGTTTTCCGGTATTTTAGAAAACACTGCGAGTATCAAAGCGGCACAATAATTGCTGAGGTTGCTCTTGTCTTCGACTTTGGAAATGACGTTCACTTTTGAAAGTTGCATTTATTGTGGGAATGTGCTAGTAGAAAAAGATAAGTTATAAATACGGGCAAGAGGATGTGTGGTTGAGTCGGCCGTGTACTTTATCGGCTTTATTTGTAAGTCGTCAATGTCCTAAGTTGAGCTATTTTTAACCGAGGTGAAGACAGTTTGCTCCTCAGATGAATTTGCAGGTTTTCGGTAAAGACCATTGTCATTTCTGTAAGCAGCGTTTGCAGCTTCTAAGTGGTAACAACTGGTATTTAGACTGACGAAAAATTCATTAAACGCATCACCCAAGTTATTAAAATAGAAATTTTGATTCTGCAATGCTAACGAGACGACATTCCGATCAGGTGTGCAACGATTTGCGAGCTCATTTATTTTTTTTCAGACAATTTCTGGTTTCAAATTATGCTGTTTATAAAAATATAAAAATTCGTTTTTTTAGGATTACTTTGAAATTAGGTAGTTTAATTGTCTGAATGTTCCCAAGTATCCGGGATTGTACATACTTAACAATGTTTTAAATAACTTGTATATACTTCTAACTAATTCGGACTGAAAATTGTAACTCATTCTTTACGAAATTGCTTTATAGGTAATTGTAAAGATGAAAAAGCATTCATGATATAGTTCTTCAAATAAAAAAATATGAGATAGTACACTTCGTCAGTGTTTGTGGCGTTGTACACCTCGTTCCAGTTAACGCTTTTCTTTAATTTAGCGTAATAACGTTCATGTGTACCAGGTGTGATATTTTTACGTTCCCGCCATAAGAAAATGCATTTTCAATTTCCTTGTAATAATATTCTCTGAGTGAAATTATAGAGAGATGCCGATTATTCGTGAGAAATATTGCTCACCCTTAATTTCGAAACTTCTAGGATATTGTTTATGCAACACGAGCCATGAATGCTCTTGAATATCTCCTACTTTTCAGATTCCGACATCAACTGCCCTAATGCGGGACTATGGCCATACGTTTTTACAGTACTCTATTTTGTCCATTTGAAGTTATTTTTGCTAAATGCGCTGTTTGCCGTATTCAGGTGAGAGATCTTCGCCAGCGTTCAGTGTAGCATGGCGCACTCTATGCTGGCGTGTAACGTTTTTGTTTGTGGTTGACTGGTGCAGCACGAAGTGTCGACGGTGTTTAACTGACATAAACTACTTGTAGAAGCAGCATACAGTGCAACCCAAAAGCCTTGAACATGAACACTTGAAAATATTTGAAAAAGAGATAACTCCATTGGTTACACAATCCGTATTGGCCCTGTCGCTCCTACTGAGGAAAGGCTTCGTTTCGGGCAAAAACGAGGCTCAAATCCAGAATTGCTGCCCTGAAGTTAATGTCAGCCTAAGCCTGTCGCACTGAAGAGCATGGCTCATTTTTGAATACGAGAGTCTTTCTTGGGGAACATCTACGCAATAATTTTGGTCTGTCTGTCTGACTGTACATTTGTCTGTTTATCCACACTTAACAGTGCCCTAAACGGCACCAAAGTGGCCTAACGATACTCCGAACGGCCGACCCCATCCTCCGCAGTGCCCACCGGTATTGCTCAAGGTTCAGCGTTCATACTTGTGCGATTGTCAATTAAACAGCAATTATTGCGCGTATCTGAGGCGCCATAACAACATCTCAATAATATGTATAGGAATTTTGTTACTGGAAAAATCATAAATAGGTAATTCTAAGGACCGTAGCATTGATCACGCTGCGGTGACCATGCAATGTTTGCACGAAAAGGCCAGTGTTTCCAACGCTTTGCTAAGACGACATGGTAGTGGCACCTACCCGTCGCCTTGCCTTCTACACCTTATCACCTAACAGACAGGTGCGCACGCCAGTGCCCCGTCTTCCAAGATAGCTGCCAGATAGCACTCATGTCTCACGTGTGACGTGACTTGATGCGCTTGTTCGTCTTAGCTGTGCCCTCGAGGCACTCTAACACAGCGCTGCCACAAAACCATTCAGCTATTTTCTTGCGCAGAACGGCAAATAAACATTTCGATCATTCTCTCCAGACGCAAGACTATCTTCTTTCGATAACATTTACAGTGTAACATGCACATACGGGGCCATTTTTAGTAAGGCTCATGATGGAAACACACAGTTAGTTTAATTGAAACTATAGTGCTTGTTCTGCTATACTGTTGTAATACTTCATATATATGCTTTTAGCTAATGACTTTACACGATGCTTCTTTAAAACAATATCTGTTCAAGATATTGTGAAGAACATGTCGTTGCACACAATTTTAGGTGGGGAACGCTGAATTACTCACATTATTCTGGTTAACCTCCCTGCCTTTCCCCAAACTTACTTTCTTTCCCTAGTGCAGTGGTATGCCAGCATTGAGGATGAGATTTAGGATTCACCGGCAACATTATGAAAAATGCTTCGTTCACTAATGGGCAGATGCACCACAATCTTCACAGGCCTTTGTTGCTTTCTTTGATTATGTGCGTCCCCCACCCCCCCCAAAAAAAACTGTGAGCAACGCATGGTGTAGACCTCGCTGACATATTCGGGAACTTTCGCAATCACTTGATATGAACACGTGTGTATATGAAAAAGAACGACGATAGTAACGTTTTGTAGATTCCAGCTTGTGGGACAGGTGGTTTTCGGGACGACAATGAAGCAGGCGTCTTGCTGTACAACTGATCCTGAACAGCTGATCCTGTGCAAGCATTCCTAAAGATATACAGTTCACACCAAAGACTCTCATTTTACGCTTTCATTCAAGAACCGACATTATTTTTCGAAACCCATTGGTCGCGACTACACACCCCGCAAATAGTATTTGCACAAGCGCTACTAAAGCAACTGAATGTAAAAATTAGACATATTGGTCTAATACACAACCTAAAGTCAATGCTTAGCATACAATTCGATGATATATTTCCTCATAACGTGAAACAATTGGCATATAGGTATTTAAATGACCAGTTAGCAGATTATCTAGCCCACCTAGAGATAAGCAATATAATAGCGACTGATGCATCTGTGTCAAAAGAAAAGGCTGGGGTTGGCATCTTCTCTCCTTCTTTGGACTGGTCCTTTTCGATTTCGACTCCCAGATTATACCCCGGTATTCATGGCAGAATTATTGGCCATTGTTCTTGCCCTACGCAAATTACCCTCAAGCGAATCATTAGCAGTTACCATTAAAGATTCGTTATCAGTTTGTAATGCACTTTCTGCGGCAGTAAATTCAGAGCTGATGAATACGTTTCGGCATTTAGTACCGAAAAATATAATGAAACTGCATTTGTTATGGGTGCCAGGCCACCGCGGATTATATTTGAGCGAAATGGCGGACTCTTTAGCAGCAGTATCCCTGGGTGGGTCCACCATCCCAGTTTTGCCAGATACGGCTTACGTAACCACGCTAAGGTTCCGAAATGCTTGCCTGCAATGGGGAAAAGGTAATTTGGATAAATTCAAAGATTTCAAGCATTTGAGCTATTGCTGGAATAAACAGTGGTGTGTATCTCGCCAGTTAGAGGTCACTTATACCAGATTGCGCTGTGCAGTTCCACAACTAAATTATTACCTTAATAAAGCTCACCTCAAGGCGTCACCGCTATGCATTTGGTGCAACGAAATTGAAACAATTGAACATTTCTTTTTATTCTGTTATCGTTATTCTTATCAGAGAAAAAGATTTTTGGTAGCCCCATTACAAAAGCTAGGAATACAAGTAAACTTACCAGTAATTTTATCACTTGGCGGAACTTCATTTGGTTACTGCCACAGGAATGTATGCTCCGCTGTGTTTGATTACATCAACGCAACTAAGAGATTACCATGCTAGTGAACCACTACCTTTTCAGATCTTTAGTTTATAATTCGTAGTTATGTCTTTCAAAAACAAAAGATGGTTTGACCGCTTGCTCAGCACACATTTTTGTTTTTTGGTAGTATTATTTTAAGCTACTTTTTCAAATTGGCTTCATTTTCAGTTTAGTTTCATTTAAGTATCCGGCCGCCCGGTTCTTCGCCCATTCCCCTTTGTGGGTAAGCGCCATCCATCAGAGGTCATCAGCATCAGCATCAGCTGATCCTGAACACCCTCTTTTCGCTGCCGTAAGCTTCTGTCATCCATTGTTCGCGTTGCACTGCGACACTGGTGGAGTACTAGGCCGCGACGATGCCCGATGCTTCACACCTCTAGTGGGAGCCGTTCATTCAGCCCAGACGTGCCTACTGCTACCCCTGTTCATCGATTCAGTCATCAGCTACGAAGTCTACGAAGTCTTCCTGCAGAGTTCAACCCATCGCAGAAGCCCTCTACAAAACATCTAGAAATGGCTAACACCAGCCCCCAGCGTGTACTTCTCGGCACCGGTCCTCCCACTCCATTCAAGGTAACGTTTTTTGAATCCCTGGAGCGTGAACGCTTTGTTGGTGGTGCACACGAAGACGCAGAAAACTGGTTAGATCATTATGACCTTGTTGCGAAGATCAACCAGAGGTCTGCTCAGGAAAAGCTCTCCTGGTCCTACTTCTATCTTGAAGACAGCGCTCGTACTTGGTACGAGAACAGAGAAGGCAGCCTGTCCACATGGAGAGACATTCGCCAGCACATAATTCAAACTTTTGCCAATGTCGACAGACGTGACCGCACCCACCAACTACTAGAGCTAAGGGGCCAAAAACTCATTGAAACGGTCGCCATGTTCACCGAAGACATGACACGTTTATTTCGGAGGGCTGACACACAGATGACCGAAGATAGAAAGTTGCGCTACCTCATGCGCGGGGTGAAAGAGCAGCTGTTTGATGGACTTCTGAGCAGCCCGCCAAGTACTGTAGAAAACTTCATCAAAGAAGCGTCGGCTGTCAAGCGCGCACTTCCCCAACGCTGCCGACAATATGTCCGCTTGTGCAACAGCCTCCAAATTCAGGCTGCCGCTGTGACGTCTGACAATCATAGCTCCCTACGTGACATGATCAGAGAGATTGGTCGTGAAGAACTGCAGAGGTTGCGAACTTCTGTAGTGGATACAACCATGGCATCTGTCGCTCAAGTTGACCATGACGAAATCCGTCAAGCATTCTCGACAGCTGCTCCTGCCCCCGAGCAACGTCCCATGACGTACACCGCCGCCCTTAGAAGCTCCCCACTCATTCCGACTTCATACTACCCGCCACCTCCAACCGTTCCTTTGTCACCACCGCAGGGGGAGACATCGTGGCGCCCACCCATCCAGCCTCCATACGACCAGTCGTCTTCTGGCCTGCCATGGCCTTCGTCACGTGAGGAGTCGCCACGGCATCTACAGCTTTGCCGAGCAGACACCTGGCGCACTCTCGACAGGCGTCCACTCTGTTTCAACTGCGGAAGTGTGGGTCACATAGCGCGCTATTGCTGGCACCGCGCCGATTCGCTCCGCCCTCTCAGGCCATGATAGTTTGACAGTCGGCATGCCAACGACTACGTATCCTGCCATGGCGATGTCGGTTCTCAAAGGCCTCTGGTGCCTCTACCCCCCTTCTACGATCGCTGTAACATTGATGATGAGATTTTAACTGATTACCAGCCGGGCTTCCGACATCGACCACGCTCTCCTCCTAGCCAGTCACGTTCGTTGCAACGCAGCACTTTTGCTGACACCAGAGGAGCGAGGCCACTGAGCCCACGCCGAGGAAACTGAAGGTGGTGACCTCAGGGGGTAAGATTGCAGGCTTTCCAGCCGAAGAAAAAAAGCCCTCATTACTCCCACCTCAGGACACCGTAAAGCCGACAAGACGTAATACCGACGAAACTGTGACCCCAGACCTTACCGTTCATGTGGACGGACAGCAAGTCAGAGCTTTAGTCGACACCGGGGCCAACTTCTTCATTATTAGTGATGACCTTGCCGTACGTCTCAAGAAAGTGAAGACAGCGTAGACGGGACCTCACCTAAAGACGGCAGGCGGCCACTTACTGAAGCCTGTCGGAATGTGCACAGCAAGGATCGACATTGGTGGCTTTATTTTTGCGGTGACGTTTGTCGTTTTTGCTTCATGCTGTAAAGACCTGATTATCCGAATAAATTTCTTGAGAGAACACGGCATCGTCATCAACGTCCCTGACAGTGTCATTATGTTTCGCAAAAACAGCCCTGCTTTAGTCGATTGCTCAGAGCCGAGATATCACCCTTTACGTCTGACGGATGACGATGTGGTCGTCCCTTCAAGATCGCGCAGTGCACACTTGTTGCGGTGGCATGGGATGAGCCGTTTGATGGCGACTGCATTGCCGACCAAATGAGCTCGCTAATCTTTAGTCACGGTATTTCAGTTGCTCGAGGTCTTGTCACTGTCACTGCAGAACGCACAAACTTGCTGCTCACTAACTTCAGTCCTGAGCGCCGCCGCCTTCCGAAGGGTACTGCCGTTGCTTACTTAGAGAATACTGCAGAAATCCGAGGCAGTTTATCGGCACTAGACGAAGCATTTCAAGAAGAATCAGTACCTAATCTTGTTCTTGGTACTATGTTGCCAAGGGACGAGTGAACGAGACTTCTTGAGCTGCTGGCTGAATTCCAGGACTGCTTTGCATCAACATCACGGGTAGGTCGAACGCCGCTAACAAAGCATCAAATAATTACCGACGACGCAGCAAGGCTTACACACCAAAATCCTTATCGTAAAACTCCAAAGGAACGAGAAATGATTCAGTAACAAGTCACTAAAATGATTGAAGATGATGTGACTCAGCCATCACAGAGCCCATAGGCATCGCCTGTAGTACTAGTTTTGAAAAAAGCATGGTACCCTGCGTTTTTGCGTGGACTTCAGGAAGCTGAACCAAGTGGCTAAGAAAGATGTGTATCTGCTTCCAAGTATTGATGACTCCCTCAATAAGCTTCAAAACGCTCTCTAATTTTCTTCATTGGACCTCAGAAGCGGATATTGGCAGATAGAGGTAGACCCAAGGGATCGGTAGAAAACAGCTTTTGTGACACCGGATGGTTTGTATGAATTTAAAGCTCTGCCCTTTGGTCTGTGCCCAGCGCCCGCTACTTTTTAAAGGCTCATGGACACTGTACCTTTAGGGTGAGAATGGAAGACCTGTCACTTTAACTGGACGACGGCATAGTGTTTTCTTGAACTTTTGACGAGCATCCCAAAAGGCTAGAAGTTGTTTTACGAGCCATATTCTCCGCAAGCCTCACATTGAAACCAAAGAAATGTCATTTTTGTTTTGAAGAACTGCTGTTTTTTGGTCATGTCGTCAGCTGCACCGGCGTTTGGCCTGATCCCGAAAAACTTGCGGCCGTGGCACAGTTCCCAGTGCCGTCCGATAAGAAAGCTGTGAGGCGCTTTCTGGGCCTATGCGCCTACTATCCCCGGTTTATCACCAACTTCGCACGGATTGTGTCGCCTTTAACTCGCCTCACTAGAGACGACACCACCTTTTAGTGGAACGACGAACAGCAAGCAGCGTTTAATGACCTCCGCCATTGTGTTCAAACACCTCCAGTGCTTGCCCACTTCGACAAGCAAGCGCCAACAATGCTTCACACTGACGCAAGCAATGTAAGCCTCGGAGCTGTGCTTTTGCAGTGGCAAGAAGACACGGAACGAGTGATCGCCTACGCAAGCAGGACGCTAACACACGTTGAGGCCAAATATTCAACAGCAAGGAGAATGCCTCGCCGTGGTCTGGGCAGTTATGAAACTTCGCCCGTATTTGTATGGCGCCCCTTCAAAGTTATAAGTGACCATCATTGACTCTGTTGGTTGACTAATTTAAGAGATCCAACCATCCACTTAGCGCGGTGGAGTCTGAAGTTACAAGATTTCGATATGACGGTCATACACAAGTCTGGGAAGCGACATACAAACGCCGACTACCTGTCTCGATCACCAGTGCAGTCAACCTCTCTTTCTGACGACGACGATATGGCCTTCCTTGGTATTCTCGACGCGTCCACGATTACCCAACAACAACGAGGGTACCCTCAATATCTCGAATTGATTAATTACGTAGACGGACGTCCTTCGAGGGCACCCAGAGCCTTTACAATGGCATTATTGTCATTTTTCTTACGCAATGGCGTCCTCTACAAAAGGAACTCTTCATCCATCGGAGCTCCCTATTTGTTCGTTATTCCTGCATCCCTTCGTACTGAAGTGCTTCAAGCATGTCACAATGAGCCGACGTCTGGCAATTTAGGCTATACTCGCACATTGGCAAGAGTCCAGCAGGGATACTACTGGCCACGACTCACGACAGCCGTCCAACACCACATTCACACTTGCCTCGATTGCCAGCGACGCAAGTCACCTCTGAAAAAACCCAACGGTTAGCTGCAACCAGTTAAGGCCCCACGTAAACCGTTCTACCAGATATCAATAAATATTTTGAGACTTCTTCCTACTTCTACTGCAGAAAATCGCTGGGCTATAGTCGCCACAGACTACCTAACCTAGTATGCCGAAACAAAGGCTATCCAAAAGAGTACCACAGCAGAAGTGGCGAGATTTTTCACATAAAATATTGTGCTACGCCACGCTGCCCCGACTATCGTGATAACAGGCCACGGAACAGCACTTACGGCAGCTCTTTTAGACCGTGTCTTGATGCTAAGTGGAACGACTCACCGTAAGACCATTGCGCACCACCCACAAACGAATGGACTAACAGAGCGCCTCAACAAGACGATCGAACACATGCTGTGGATACGTGGATGCCCAACATAAGAATCGAGATGAAATTTTATTCTATATCACGTTCGCATACAATACGGCTAAACAAGAAACCACTCGCATGACTCCAATCACCTTGGTTTACGGACCGGAGGTACGGACAACGCTGGATGCATTGTTGCCACATGGATGGGACGACAACGAAGCAGGCGCTTGCGTGTTCGCTGAACACGCGGAAGAAGCTAGGCAGCTTGCCTGCTTACAGATCCGCCAGCGACAAGACTATGACGCAGGCCGCTACAATGCTCGCCTGAGAAGAGTAACGTACAAAATCAGTGACAGAGTGTGCGTTTGGACACCCGTACGAAAACGTGAACTGTCCTAGAACCTGCTAAGGTTATAATGCGGGCCATACCGAGTATCGCGCCAGCTAAGTGACGTCACTTGCATGTTCATCTCCGACCGTCCCCTCTGCCCGAGGCATCGCCAGCACCAGCCTGAACTTGTGCAAGTAGTGCGTATGAAGCCGTATGTGAGCGACTGACTGCACGTTACAAAAATACGGTCAGTCTGAATCAGCATGGGGGCGATGCTCCTATAAGGAGGGGCAAGTCACACGTTTGTATCTGAGAAGAACGACGATAGGAATTCCACCTAGTGGGTCAGGCGGTTTTCGGGGCGACAACGAAGCAGACGTCTTCCTGTACAGCTGATCCTGAACACGCTCTTTTCAGTGCGGTAAGATTCGGTCATTTTTTGTTCGCGTCGCACTGCGACAATATTATTCTGTCCAGGCTATGCACATAATCAACTCTTTGAGTGACAACGCTAGAAGTTTCAGCGATTGATGTATAAAACACGACGCATTCCACCGATTACCGAGGACCGGCACAACGATCGGCACTATCTATGTACCACATTCATTTTCCGTACTCACTCATGATTTGACTCACTGTGGCTCACATTGAGGCATCTGAGCCTGAGGGAGTCCACTTGTGGAAAATTTTGGTGAGCCAGATAGATATCTCTATCTATCTATCTACCTATCTATCTATCTGTCTATCTATTTATCTATGTATCTATCTATCTATCTATTTATTTATCTATCTATCTATCTATCTATCTTGCCACATACATTTAGCTCTCCTGGCTCCTGGCCATTTCGATAATGGTATCGATACCAAACTTGGTATGGCATACCATTACTATGACAAGCACTAGTGACTATTCATAACATGAAAATCATGATATGTATGTCATGACTGCCATGATTTACAGTGCATGGTCTTCACTGCTCTCGCAATGGTTTTGTTCTCATGGCATGTTACAAAACTGGTATGGTATGACATGACTGCATGGCGAACACTAGCCGAAGACTCTAACATGAAAATTATCACATGCGTGTCATGTAACAACATGAATAGTGCCACAGTCGTGATGCGCTCGCGGCCATTTCGCAAGATTCGCATATAACAGATTTGGTATTACGGGACGTGAATGGATGACAAAGGTATGTGACTGATGCAAACTTGAATATCATGTGATGCGTGTCATACAGAAACGCGGCTACATGCCACGCTCATGATAGGCTCGCGGCCGTTTCGTTAGCATAACATCTACGAAATTTCGTAATATGAGACGTGAATTGAAGACGAAGGTATGTGACTGGTGCAAACATGAAAATCATTACATGCGTGTCATGTAACGACATAACTACTACCCACACTTATGATGTGATTGCGGCCATTTTGCTAGCTCCGCATATGCCATGTGGGGTACTAAGTAACATGAACGGATAACGAAGGTATGTGACTGGTACAAACACGATAATCATAAGGTGCAGGTCTTGTAAAAACAGCACTACATGCCGCACTCAAGGTGCCAGTACACTTCGGCGCAACCGGGCGCACGTGGCCTTCGGAGTTCGTATCGTCGTCTCACGCCGGCGATGTCCCGCTACTCGCTGTCACGTGAGCCTGGGAGTTCACACCGAACGTCATTGCCTCTCGAAAAGCAATATGTGTCAACGCTAGCAAGCGAGCCCGCCTGACACCATCAACTCAACAACGTCATCAAGTGGCGGCGCCGGTTTGCCTTACGTAACGCACAGCGAGCTCCATCAGCCCACGGGCCCGATGAAGCAAGCGGCGCCATCTAGGCTCGCGAGTCTTACGCAATGCGTGGACACATCACTCCATCTTGGGTGCAACCCAGCGCAGTGGCTCCCTATTTGTGGAAGCTGACACCACCAGTGGCGGTTCCTATTGGACTTTTCTGACGTAATGGATAACCCGGGGCTTATAAGAAAAGCCAAGCGGCGCGTCAACAAGCAGCTGACGTATGCGTCAGAGAGAAGACGTTTCGGCTCTTCGAGACTCTAGCTGTTGGCCCCAGTGCCGAATATGTAACACCTCTATTTCTATGGTGTACTTAAACGTAGCTTTAACTCACCGTCGTCTTGTCCGCTCGTGCATCAGCTCTGCGCAGAAGCAGTCGCGAACTGAGAAACATGCACTACAAAACAGCCAGAGACCTTGCAAGCGGCGAGTTTCGTAGCAGTGGCGCCTTCGGGACCGCGTTGGTGTCGCGCAGTGTCGTAACAGTGTATGCAGCTGTGGGATCGGCCGGCGTCAGCGACATTGTTGCGGTTAGTGCCTGATGTTTGCCCCTCAGTTCACCAAGCTAATCTACAGGTTATAATAGTTTATAGAAGGGCTGTGTGAAACATTAGCGAGTGAGCATTGATCGTTTTAAGCCAAGTCAGAGCTCTGAATCTCAAGGTTATGCGGGGAGTGTAAACACAGCAGTGTTAAAAACTGCTTGCGCGTCTTGCTAGACAAGTTTTTGCGAGTGCAGCAAGCGGATTCACAACAGGGACAACAGCAGCAGCCTAGTCTGAACGATGGAGAACCTTCGAGTGAAGGAACTCACCGAAATTTCTGAGCAACTTGGCCTTAATTTGGCCGGCGCAACACGAAGCAAGCGATTCTTGACATTATGAAGGATGAAGGGGTGACGGCTGAAGAAGTCGATGAGGCCTGGGCGGATATCAAAGCACGCTGCGAGAAGGCTGAAAGGCGAGAAGTAGAATTTTGCGAACGCGAAGAAGCTGAAAGGAGAGAACGCCGCGAGGATGCCGAGAGAGAGGAGCACCTCGAGTTGAAACGAATAGAAACGGCAATCCTACAGTGTTCGTAGGCACCTAGCGTAATGTCTGCGACAGTTCAAGTCAGCGGTCATAGAATTCGGCACCAAGCGCCACCGTTCGTAGTCGGCGAGGACAAGACGAAGTATCTCAAGTATGAACGCGTCTGTGACTGAAATTCCTCGGAGTGGTCCCTTTGGGCCTAGAACCTGTTAGCTCTTCTTCCAGGTGAAGTGTTCGACGCGCTTCTCGAGGGAAGCGTTAAAGGGCTATGACAAAGTTAAGGAAGTGCTTTCGAGACGTTACAAGTTGCCATCCGAGGGTTTCTGGCAAAGGTCCCGGCATGTTAAATGGGAAATGAGCGACACGTTGACTTCTCATTTCATCTTAAAAGTCGATTTATTGAATAGCTCAATGACGAAGATGTTTATGGCAATTGCCGTGCGGTGTAGAATTCATTTCATTGGAGTATTTCTACTGCTGCATCGAGGACACCTTCAAGCTTTGGCTGCAAGATAAATTTGGTGAAGTACAGCTCAACAAGGCAGCAGAGTTTGCTGCGGAGTATTATACTCTCCGAAAGTTGCATGGTATGGCAGTGCGCGTTGAAAGTAGTGAAACAAGAGGGCTTTTCAAAGAAGCCTGATGGACGGAAACCCAATCCTCACCATAATTTCTGGAAGCATCCGTCCGTTACGAAAGACACTGTAGGGGAAGGGCAAACAAAAGCGAAGAAATTGAGTGAGGTTCCTAAACAACACACTGATACCACACGGGCGTTTGAACCACGTAAGCCGCTAATCTGCTACAAATGCAAAAAGGAAGGGCACATGACGGTAAACTGTAAACAAAAGCTTGCTTTCGCAACAATCTGAGAATCGGAAAAGAACATGCTGCTGTTGAAGCCGTATCTCCAGAAAATTAATGTGGATGGGAAAACGTGTCGAGAACTTTGAGGCTCAGCGGCAACCATGGACATTGTCCATCTTTCATTGGTGTCACCGGACGACTTTACAGGAGAGTGTGCGTGGATCAGGCAAGTCACCGAGGAGCAGAGTGCTTCCTTACCAATCGCTATGGTTGTCATTAAAAACCTGTTCGGTAAGCTTGGCACTGAAGCTGCTGTGTCTGCCGCACTTCCTGATTGTTTTTCTTATCTTTTTTTAGAATAACTCTGAGCAGCTTCTCGAAGAGCAGGGTAAACCGCTCTCCTCACACTTAGCGTACATGGCCCTCACGCGATCGCAAGCGCGGAAGCTTTCGCAGGAATTTGATCTCGTTCAACGTAGTGAAACACCACCTGCAAAAGCAGCGGATCTGTGTGGCCTTGGCGGCGAGTCGATGGAACCTCGGACAGCAAACTCTCCGGGTGAGTTACTCGAGCGACCCGTCGCCGAAGTGACTGGCGCTGTCTTTTCCTGTGGAGGAGACGACGGAAAGCCATTGGATGGGAGCGAGAGGGGTACTACACTCTTCCCTGTAGCGGAAAGTTGCAGTGAGGTGTCAAGGGTAGATCGGACAACGCTCTTTCGAGAGCAGCGTGAGGACCTCTCGGCTAAAGCGCTAATGAAAAAAGTAAACTTTGGAAAAAAAGAGAAAGAATGCTTCCTTTTTTAAAAAAAAAACAGGGCTCCTGTGTCGGAGCTACACAAATCTGCAAGGTCGCACGTATGAGCAGCTCTTATGGCCACAAAATTATCATCGCCAACTATTGGAACTGGCACATGGACACGCGTGGGCAGGGCATCTCGGCATAAAGAAGACGAAGGCTAGAAGTTCTTTTGTGTTTTATCGGCCGAATTGCTGGAAGGATATCAAAGACTTTGTAAGCTCATGCGACACTTGTAAGAGAGCGGGAAAATCCATGGACAAGTGAAAGGCACCCATAAAGCTTGTGCTAATTATCTCGAAGGCGCTACGCAAACTATTCTTCTTAAAACAAACTCTAGTGCTCTCAACGACGCCAACGAAGCTGCTAACTTACACATCATTCGTAAGACCAGTTTTAGAATTTGTAAGCACTGTCTGGTTTCCGTATTTGCTGACTAATATAACCAAACTAGAAGCAATACAAAGTAAAGCTGTAAGATTTATTTACAACAAATATAGACGCACAGATTCCCCAACACATCTTTTAACTCGGTCAGGTTTACAAACGCTGTCCACAAGAGCGAAACACGCTCGCCTAATATTCCTTTTCCAGCTAGTAAAAAATAACTACAAGATAGATTCATCCAAATACCTTTCATTTTCACAGGCTCGACAAACTCGCAATAAACATGCGCGCACGTTGTCAGAATACGCATGTAGGAACGACACGTTTAAGTACTCATTCTTCCCGCGCGCGATAGCGGAATGGAACCAACTTGATGCCACTATCACAAACTCCCAATCGCTATCAGAATTTAATGCACAGATAGGAAAAACTGCGCGCGCATAACAGTTTATACGCATGCAGGCGCACCGGTCCAGATCTGCTGCTCGTTAGTTGAAGCAACACCTTTTTTCAATGTTCCTTTAACAGTAGTATAGCTATTTTTGAAGTATGCTTTCATTGCTTGCTATTCCTGTCACAACTGTTCAATTTATGTTTTCCCTCACGATACCAATGCTAACATAAGTTCCTTTCTTCAATCATGTATTTTATTTCTATCGCCTTTCGGCATGGTTTCAGCTCTGTATAATGGCTATAACTTGCTTTGTATCTTATGATTATTGCATACATTGTGTATTATTAACATAATTAACGCTTAACTTCCGCACTTCTCAATGGTTATATGATCCTCATGTCCTGTAATTATGCTTGCATGTTTTTACGTCTACATCCTTTTTTTGTGTGTAAAAAATTACTGTATTGCCCAACTGCCGCGTTCTCGAAGGAGAGTAGCAGTATTGTAAATAATTAAATAAATAAATAAATAAATAAAATCTCAGAGCCGATTCGGCGCCCACTAATTGATATTGTTAGATTATTGCCAGAGTCAAGACAAGGTTGTCGGTACATCCTGACGGCCCTCTCTTCGGCCACAAAATTTCCAAAAGTGATACCACATAAGCAGTTCGATTTTCCTCATGTCCTGGATGCACTGCTATCTACATTTGCACACGTCGGATTTACTTCTGAAATTCGTAGCGACAACGGTAGTTTCTTCACCCCGCCTTATCTCTATCTTTTTGGATAAACGTGGAAAAAATTAGTGCACAGCTCGATACATCACCCGCAATCTAATCCGGTAGAGCGTATGCATTTTGTTCTGAAACAGATACTGAGAGCTCTTGGGTACGCAGCACAAATGCGACTGGGAAGCTTGTATTGCTCTCGCTATGTTCACTTTGAGATCAGCTTTTCATGAGAGCACTGGTTTTAGCACTGCAGAGCTTGTGTATGGCAGGACATTGAGAACATCATTGCGAATGCTACGCGAGTCCTGGGAGGAATTCGATGAGGACCCTAATGTAGTAGCGTAATTTCTCGACCTCCTTCAGAAGCTTGGAACAACGAAATATCTTCTGGAAAGCCAATTAAAGGCTGCACAAGTGTTGTCGAAGGAGTATACTACGACAAATTTGCTAAGAAAGGCACCTTTGAAGCGGGTAACCAGATAATGCTTCTGCGACCGTCCAAAAGAGACAAGCTTGAGGTTCATTGAGAAGGGCCTGCTACAGTGATCAGGAAGCTTCCTGATACCAATTATGAAGTGAAATTGGGAAAATGGCCAAACAAATTTACCGCAGTGACTTGGTGAAACCATAAGTTCAACGTTAAGTGATCGTAAATCTGCGTTTGAATGCTCAGAGGAATAAGGAGCAGAAGTTTCAAGTCTGGACACCTGGGGATCTGACCACTTTTCGATTTTTCTGAAACTTCACACCATGTCTACACCCTGGAGCTGGCATTGCTGTTCAGTGAACTGGGGCATATTCTGACGACTCAGTGCGACTCCTGTGGAGAGTGACTTCTTGCAGCATATATTCGACAGCTCTAAAGCAGCTACTGTTCTGTCGACATCCAAGCCAGGACGTGCCGTTCCTGACCTCAATTAGCTACACATGTGGGCCACACTGAGAAGGGCTGAGCACCCCGCCATCCGCAGTTCCGTAGCACAACTGGACAGTGAATGATGAAGAATCGAGCGAAGCATCCGTCCGTTCATTCATTCTTGCTTACGTACGTCCGCGCGTTCGTTTGTGTGACCGTTCATCCGCCCGTCCGTGCGTGCATCTGTACGTGCGTCCACACGTCCATCCGTGCATCGATCCCTGTGTTCGTCCATGCATCCGCCCCTGCATCTGTCCATGCGTCCACGCGTCCGTGCAGCCATCCATGTGTCCGTCCATGCATCTGTCTGTGCGTCCACTCGTCCATCCAGCCAACACTCCAAGAACCACCATCTCACATCTTTTCATCATATATTCCGCATATCGAAGCACCGCCATCCAGCAGACACTCCAAGTAATAAACAAGAGGTGGCACATGCACACTTTCTTACAGCTTGCGCTTCGTGTCTACTTCCCATTTTTAACCAGGTCGAGTTCATAGTATATACTAGTTCACTGTATTCATGACACTGCGGCCCAACGCTCGCTAAACCTTTCTAAAACCAAGGAGGTTACGCCCAGCGAGTATAACGTAGCAACCCTTTCCTGTCAGATAGGGCTTAATATACATGCCATTGGCTGCTAATGGGGAGTGAGAAAAAGGAGAATTCGGCTTTTAGGTAACGCGCACGCTGCGAACTTTTCATTGTTCAACAACGTACAGGAAGAATCTCCCACTGGCACCACTTTGCAGGTCAAAGCATAAAACATGTTACGCTCTACTGCGAGGGTCAAACGGGTGCTGCTTTAAGTACCTTCACCCGTAAAAGTTACGCCGGCCCCTCCGTAATACTCCGTCGTCGAAGCTAACTGAAGGCAAGCTAAGCCACTTTTAACAGTCTTTTGCTGCGAACATAGCAAATCTTTCAACAAATACGCCAAAATCACTTCGAAGCGGGCGTCCGAAAAAGCCGACATGTTGCACGTACATTACGCACACATACGCTACCACGGTAACGGTAAATGTCAAAAATAGCGCGCGTACGGTAAGCGGTACGGCTAATGTACGTATTTGCGAACGCGCACTTCTATCGCGCTATCCCTGTACGCCCGGTATCCCGGTAAACCTGGTATACTATAACTTTCAAATGCCAGAACTTGGTTGGACGGCCTCCTATCGTCTCCCTATTGTGGCCTGCTCTGCCGCTGCAGAGACAGGCGGTCTCAACCTGGCCGTTGACCACCTGACAGCAAACCCCAAGACGTGCCCCATGGCTGCCGCGAGCGGCTCCGTAACTGCGTTGCTGGCATTGGCGAAGCCGGAACGGGCAGGCTTCTGAGTACAGGTTCTCGTCACCAATCTGCATGCCCTCTTTGCAAGTACTGTCAATGGTTCTCTGTACTAGGCGCCATCTCATGTAGAAATCGAAGGAACGAGCAGCTGACGCCCTGGCAAAAAAAGCACATCACTCCACCCTCTGTGGGTGCCGTGCTGCGGTCGCCTCAGACTTTTTGAGCCTCACAATGAGGAGCCTCTTGCTACGCTGCCACCCTGAGGATTGTGTAGCCCGCACGGAACCGCCAGCCCGGCTGCGTGATCAGAATTTCACCAGAAGGAAGAGGTCCCTTCTGCTTCGATTACGCAACCGCAGCTCCTGTCCTGCGGCTCGGCGTCATCGGCTTGGCAGAGCCTCGTCGCCTGCGTGCACTGCGTGCGGAGCAGATGAAACCACCGAGCACCTGTTGTGTGTTTGCCGAGCACTTCGCACAGAATGAGACGTCTTGCTCGCCGCACTCCGTCGCCATGGTCTGCCCGCGGCTACACGGAGGGATTTCCTCGTTCCTGCATCACACCACACCCCAGTCTTCAAGGCGGTTCTTCGGTTCCTTGAGGACACTACACTGGCCAACCAGCTATAGAAGCCACCCACCACGTCCTCGGTCATGGACGCCGTTTCTCTTCATCTCTCTTCTGCACATCTTTAATGCCCTCATTCCACCACTATAGATGCTGAGCCGTGCTCCCAGTTAGGGCTCTAGAAGTTGCATCTTTTCTCTTTCTAAACCTCTGTCTCTCTCTCTCCCTGGTGGTGCTATGGATCAACTTGGTATACGGGGTGAAAGCTATGTATGTTGTAGAGAACGACGCTGGCCATATGAATCAATGTCAGGTTCAAAACAAATGCCTCTCTTTCTAGACAATAAGACACACGTGCTTTTTTGTGGATTCATTCAGAACCAGTTTTCATCTGCTCATTTGGAAATTCTGTTTAAACTCTGCTGAACCTGCCACTCATACATTGCTAAGTTACAAGACTTAACGCCAAAACTGGTTATCATCTATATACGTGCAGTAAACACGTTGCTGGGGAAGGAAATGCGCAACAAACTCATTTTGGTTATGAAAAGAGTACAGCTCAGTACACCGCCATAGGTCACCCTTGTCTCCTAGACAAATATTCGGTACAAGACACTGCCTAATCGAACAAGGAACGTCCGAAGAGAGGCCCTTTCAATCGCTGTCAGCAGCCTACCCGGTATATATGTCTAAAAGGTCTCGAAGCACACCGAAGCACCATGTCCTGTCATAGGTCTTATCAATATCTAGGAAGACAGAGAGGAAGAATTATGGATCAAAGCGTCTTGTATCTGGGCCTTTCTAAGCACCAGGTCACCAATGGTAAATCTACCTTCTTAAAAACCGCACTGCAGGATCAGGTTAAGTTGAGTGTTTGTTTCGCGCAAGTGTATGAGTCGGCCATTCATCATCTTTTTAAAGAGTATACATAGGCAGCTTTTCATTGCTATGGACCTTTAATTGAGAGGACGGATCCTTGCCTTGTTTCAAAATAGGAACGACGATGACCTCTTTGCAAAAGGGAGGAATGATGCCGGAAAATCAGATGGCATTGTACAGAGAAACTAAGGTTTTCTTCGTTTTGAGAGGTAGGTTTTTCAACATAATATAGATACATGGTGAGATATTGGGGTGGAATCGCTGCCGCATTCAATAGATACCGGTAGCTCTGCCAAGTAGACTGGTTGTATATCCTTGTATTTTGTACATTTCGTGTCTAGTTCATTTTAAATGCGAAGCATTTCTTAGCGAACTTCAGCGGCTTTGAGCGCATCTATCTATCTATCTATCTATCTATCTATCTATCTATCTATCTATCTATCTATCTATCTATCTATCTATCTATCTATCTATCTATCTATCTATTTATCTACCTAGCCACCTGCGACCTTTTGCTCTCCTGGCCCTTTTGATAACGGTATCGATATAAAACTTGGTATAGCATAACATGACTGTATGAAGAACATGTTTGATTAGTCATAACATGAAAATCATGATTTGTATGTCATGAATGTCTTGATATACATATTATGGTCCTGCAGCTCTTGTGATGGTTTTGTTTACATGGCATGTTGCGAAACTCGTATGGTGTGGCATTATTGCGTGCTGAACACAAGCGACCGACCCTAACCTGACAATCATTGACATGTTTATCATGTAACAACATGACTACATGGCACGCACATTATGCGCTCACGACCGTTTCGCTAGCGTCACATATATCAAATTTCGTATTACGATACGTGAATGGAGGACGAAGGTATGTGACAGGTTCAAACATGATAATTATGAGATGCGTGTCATGTAACAACATGACTACATGCCACGCTCATGATGCGCTGGTGGCTGTTTCGCTGCTTCACTTATATCAAATTTGGTATTACGGGACGTGAAGAGATGACGAACGTATGATACTGGCGCAAACATGATAAACATGAGATGCGTGACATGTAACAACATGACTACATGATACACTCATTATGCACTCGTGGGCGTTTCGCTAGTTTCACATATGCCAAATTTTATATTACGTGATGTCGATGGATGACGAAGGTATGTTGCTGGTGCAAACATGACAATTATAAGATGCGTGTCATGTGAGGACATGGCTACATAACACAGTGAAGGCCCCAGTACATTTCGACGTGACGTGGTGCGCGTGCTCGCCAGAGTTTATTTCGTCGCGTCAAGCTGGCGTTGCCACGCCAGGCGCTGGTTTTGCCACACTGTAAGCAAAAACTATCCGAGTTTAGGGTTTTTGCGGCTCATGACCGCTGACAACTCTCTTGCATTAAAAATTACTACCTTGTGTAGGAGTAAAAGATGGTACATGGCATAGTTTTACCACCACCGCTCAGGCAAGTAGTAAAAGGATGTCAAAATCTAGTTTTACCACGTAGGGAGTTTTCTATCACGTGATTTTTAACCTGCGTTTCAGAGTTTATTACCACGTAACTGCAAGGTGCAGCTGCTTCGGTGACTTTTGCCCCATACCCCCATCGTGACGCTCTCAGTGAATCCTAAAGGTACGCGAGGGCCACAGATCTTTTTTTTTTTTTTGGCATCGACGTGCCTCAGGACTGACCTCGAGTCAACGCACTTCCACTGGAACTGGGGGCAGCATAAGCACAACAAGCGAGAACAGCATTCCGTGAACGAAAAAGAAAAAAAGACAGGGGGATCTTAAAAGAAGAAAAAAAAAGAAAGAAAACCTGCTGTGGAAAGTTGTCCTGCATATTTTCGCAAAATTGTCGGCTTTTGCTCGGCGGTGGTGCCTTGGAGACAGACGGTGCAAGAAGCTCGGTATCTGTGTGTCTGGTTGGGCTGATGGATCTCACGTGTTTTCTACATCATCAAACGACAGTGCGCTTCCGAGCGCCTCCGAACCTGCACGTCGCGGATATCTCGCTTCCGAGCCGAATCGCGAATATCTGCCAGTGGTAAGAAAATCAATCCGGTGCCATCGTCTGTGCTTGCCTACTGGAGAAGCAATAAGCGAAATGCTTCACTCTGTCGTCGGCACCGAGCCGCGGCCGCCAGTGACCAGTGGGAGTGTGTCGCCGGGGCAGGTGAAAAAAGCATCGCATATATTTTGTTCCACAGTAGGCGATGTCTGCGTGAGTAAAGTGCTGCCCGAATCACCCACCTCATGCATCAACTGTTCTCAAGCATGTAGCGTGAAGCCGATACGAGGCAGACGGAACCAGCAAGCGGCTGCCGGTGAGCACGAAGAAAACCCGGACGGTGGTCTTTGATTGATATGTGGGGTTTAACGTCCCAAAACCACCATATGTTTATGAGAGACGCCGTAGTGGAGGGCTCCGGAAATTTAGACCACATGGGTTCTTTAACGTACACCCAAAGCTGAGCACACGGGCCTCAACATTTCCGCCACTATCGGAAATGCAGCCGCCGCAGCCGGGATACGACCCGGACGGTGGTCTTTCGTTGGAAGTATGCATACACCGCCCCGTCCCCGTAAGATAGCGGTCACGTGTTCATTTGTGTCTGAAGTGATGACGAAATTCGCACAGGATATGTGTTCTGTGATGGCCAGCTGTGTTTCATCGGATAGCAGTGCTCCTCGAAAAGGCCTAGTACGCCGTCGGTAAGAAGCTTGTGTGCAGGCGTGCACCGCTCCTCTACGCCCGTTGTGATTAATACGTGCTGCTGCTGTGTTTGTGCACCGTCGCTCAATGAAAATCATTGAGCTACCATGGTTTGTGCGTACTTATGTATATTTTATGAACTTGTAGATCACCAGTGCTAACACGCGTGGGGCCATGAGCCCGGTGTTCCAAGTAATTATTGGATACTCAAAAAGTGAGATTGGGCAGATTTATAATGAAAGGTCGGTGTGACATTTAGTTCCCTGCAGCCCACCTTAAGTTTACGCTTGCACCTTCAACCGTTGTTGTTAATCAATGCAAAAAAAGAGCTCTCCTAACGGTCCTACAGGGCCGGTCAAAAAGTCAGGCCTATATATACCGGATTGTCAAAGTGTAGTTGAGCAACGCGTGCAGTCTGTTCGAGTGGCGTATTATTGTGCATTCGTTGTGTGTGCGTGTTTGTCTGTATGTAAAACTATGTGTCACCGATTCTGCCGTTTAATAAATTCAATCAATTCTGCTATTTAATAAACTAGTCGACTCTGGGCGAATGCACCCAACAATTTTTATTTTTTTTACCACCAGAAATAACTCCCAATAATCACCTCAAAACCTTGTGAAGGCAGTAAAAATTTACTCTCTCTATACTCGCTCAAAGCCTCACTGGGGTAAATAATTACTACTCTCCCTACGTTCAAAAACTCAGTTAGCATGAGAGTAAATTTTTACCTCGATAGTAGGTGATAAAAAAAACCCAGGAGAGGTAGTGCGCTAGAGGACTAATGGTTTACCCAGTTTTTGAGGTTATTTCAGGTCATTTTCGTTTAGTGTGCATATACTCGCAGGCGCGCGCTGCGTTCCTTTGACGCATGCGCGTTTCAGCACGTCCGGTGCCCCTCCTTCAAGAAAAGAGGGAGATGCAGTGCTGTTTGGGTAACGCATAGGCGCCAAATGCAGCACATCATATTTTGCGCTCGTTGCCGTCGGACCGCGCTGACGGACGCTGGTCGCGCCGGTAGCACCTGGCGTCAGACTATAGAGCGCTCGCATGTCGCTAACGTAGCGTCGCTGTGCCTAGCGTGGACGCGTGTCAACGCTACATTGGAGTATACTGGGCCCCTCATGATATGTTCGCGGCCGTTTCGCTAACTCTACATATACCAATTTTGATGTTACGTGACATCAATGGATGACGAAAGTGTATGACTGGTGCAAACATGGCAATTCTGACAAGCGTATCATTTAGAAAAATGACAACATATCATGCTCATAGTGTGTTCGCAGCCGTTTCACTAGCTCCACATATACTAAATTTGGTATCGCGTAACGTGAATAGATGACGAAGGTGAACGACAAATCCAAACTTGATAATGATGACACGTAAGTAATGTACGGCATCGTTTACCTCCACCTCCTAACATTGTACTGATTTTAGTGACATATAGACCTTCCCCATTCGTGCTTCGCATATGATCGATTCCCACTGTACGTGGGATCTGCATTTTTTCTTCTCTACTCTTGTCTTTTAAAGCCGGAACTCCGGGGAATAGTGTGAAGAGCTGGAAACTTGCCTGAAATGTGCGCCCAGGTATAGTTTGCCTTGTCTTCCAAGCTGTCACTTTGTCTGTTTACTAGAGGGAATGGATATGCTTCTTTTCCTTGTGCTTCCCTCACCCTGTTCCATACTTTACCTTCTTGTGTGGATGAGTTGGTGCCTGATAAAAATGTATGGCAGCTTGTTGTTTTAGCTTGTCGGTGCGTCCTGCTGCCTTGACACTTGATGTTCTCAAAGTTTATATTAGTCTCGGATGTCGGTGAGATTCAAAATAACTTTCATGTCTTCTTTTTGCTTTTTCGCGCACAACACTCATAATTTTACCATGCGACAAGTCGTTTTCCCGACAGTCCGTTTGTTTATGGTAGCATTTGGTGGCAGCGTTGACCAATAAATCAGGGAAGTAATCAAAGCAGCCTCTTAGCCTAACGCACTCATCTCATTCTAGGTTAAGAGAGTAATTTTTTGAACTATTCCCAATCGGCTTTTCGAGAGAGCCTCTTGGGAACTCGCAAAGGACATTTATTTCACTTGAGGTGCAGAGAACTATAGAAAAAAGATAACTTTTAAATGAATTATTGATGATTCTTCGTTTGAGGAGCGCGAAAAGCGATGAAGATGTCATGCTGAGGACCATTAACGAGTGTGTGTTGTTAGCGGTATTGTAGTATGTTGATATTTTGTGATTCAAGAAATATGCTCCAGAAAAGATAAAGAACAATTCAATTAGGCGACCTCGCGCATCGCACCACGAGTCTCCCCCTAAAGTGTTATATGCGCATGGAAGTCTCCATTGAGAAGATACGGGTCAAGAACATTGCCAAGGAGAGTCTGAAATTCGTGTTTATTGAAGCGAGGTTCAATAAACACGAAGCACAATAAACACGAAGTGTTGCCTTGGGTCACTGCAGGGCCGTTTGGGGGCCCTGTAATGCCCGTTTTTTTTTTCTTTTTGTTGAGCTCCAAAGAGCTGCGCCTCTCCTTCGGCGTCTCAGGCACCGGAGAAGTGTGGCTCGTATCATCACCTCTTCCAAGCTGGCAGACGGTGCCTGCTGGGCACCCGTTTTAACAGCAGTTTCGGACCAAAGTGCGGTTGCAATGGTCCGCGGTCCGGCATACTCTCAAGTCTGCTGGGCCTGTTTGACTTCGGGTGGAGCAGCACAGGCTACGCTTGCCTTGGGTGCAGAGGACATGACCACGGTCACACTACGTGTGACACTCGCGGCCGCAGGAAGACCTGGCGCAGCATCCTCGCGCTTCAAATCCGCAAAGAAAGCAGTGTGCTTATTATGAAGAAAAAAAAACGCTTGCACACCTCTTGGAATAACAGGTTGAATTTTATCTTGATTGATACTATTTGTTTCTGTTTTTTTCCGTGTGGGGAATGATCGTGAGTCGGTAGGGTGATCCCCTTCACAGTTCAGACAATCAGCTTCTGAAGTGCGGCTGTCGAATATATGCTCGATGGATGTACACTTTCCGCAAGTAGTGCGCCCTCTGCAACTCTGCGATCCATGCCCGAAGCGTCGACAATTGAAACATTGACGAGGATTGAGAATGTCTGATCTTATAAAAAGCTTGAAATTCTTGTACGTCACTGTTTACGAAGGCATTCATTATGTGTTTTGTAGGGATCTGTTTGTTGGCGCCCCTTATTGTTATTCGTTGGACTTTGACCATGTTCTCATTCTGCCAATCTTCGAGCAGCTCCTTTCAGAAACTTCAGAGAGGAGATAATCATCAAAATTTAGGCCATGAACAGTGTTAATCAACCCGTGTGGGCCCACCAAAACAGGGGTTTCCCCAATTGCCACACGTTTAGACAGCTTGTCATATTGAGCTTTTTCACGAACCACCTAAAGAAAATCACCATTTCGCATTTCTGTCACTTCACAACCTAGACCTCTTGCTTCTGTCATCGTTTTAGACACGAGGAAAAGGGAAATTGCTCGGCCTGTCTTCTCTCAATTATGGCTGCGGATAACGTAGTACTTTGGGATGGTCGGCTTTGGTGTGTTGAGCAGGATTGGGTCTTTGGTGCGCCACCTTTTCAGAGCGCGATCAGGAAGGGGGGGAGGGGAGAGCATTGGCTATATAAAGACGATGAAGTTCGGTGGCGATGGTGGCCACCCACCACCAAGTCAATAAAAAACGCTACAAGGTTGAAAAACAAACACTTGGAGTCACCAGCCATGCATGCATTGCCGCTATAATCTTCTGTACTTACCACTGGTTGGATAGCTACACCTGGTTAACCCTGGCCACCAAAAAACTTGGAAGTAAACAGAAAAGGGAAGATGACAGGATAAATAAAAAGTGTGAAATAAAGACAAAGATGTAGGCAGGAAGAGATAGGAAAAGGCGACGGCCGATTTCCCCTGAATGGGTCAGCCCAGGGGTGCCGTCTACGGGAAGCTGGGTTTGAAGGGGTGTGTTGCATCTGCCGGGGGTCTTAAAGGTCCAAGCACCAAGCATTTGCTCAAGCCGCAGGATCCCTTTTTCCACTCTGCTCTCTTCTTGTCTCTTAAGGTTACACCTACCATTTTTCTTTCCATTGCTCACTGCGTCGTCCTCAATTTAAGCTGAACCCTTTTTGTAAGTCTTCAGGTTTCTGCTCCGTAGCTAAATACCGGCAAGATACAGCTGTTATATACCTTCCTCTTGAGGGATAGTGGCAATCTACCTGTCATAATTTGAGAGTGCTTGCCGAATGTGCTCCACCCCATTCTTATTCTTCTAGTTACTTCAATCTCGTAGTTAGGCTCAGCGGTTATTACCTGCCCTAAGTAGACATAGTCTTTTACAACTTCAAGAGCACTATTACCTATCTCGAAGCGCTGCTCCTTTCCGAGGTTGTTGTACATTACTTTCGTTTTCTGCAGATTATTTTAAGACCCACCTTTCTGCTCTCCATGTCTAACTCCGTAATCATGAGTTGCAATTCGTCCCCTGAGTTACTCAGCAATGCAATGTCATCGGCGAAGCGCAGGTTACTAAGGTATTCTCCATTAACTCTTATCCCTAACTTTCCCATTCTAGGCTTCTGAAAACCTCCTGTAAGCATGCGGTAAATGTCATTGGGTAGATTGGGTCCCCCTGCCTTACACCCTTTTTGATTGGTATTCTGTTGCTTTCTTTATGAAGCACTATGGTAGCAGTTGATCCCCTGTAGATTTCTTCAAGAATGTTTATATATTCTTCATCTACGCCCCGATTCCGCAGTGTCTGATGACGGCTGATATTTCTACTGAATCAAATGCCTTCTCGTAATCTATGAAGGCTATGTATAGTGGTTGGTTATACTAAGAGCATTTCTCTATTACCTGACTGATAGTATGAATGTGATCAATTGTTGAGTAGCCTGTTCGAAATCCTGCTTGTTGCTTTGGTTGATTGAATTCGAATGTTTTCTTTACTCTGTTAGCAATTACCTTTGTAAATAGCTTGTATACTACAGAGAGCAAGCTGATCGGCCTGTAATCCTTCAAGTCCTTGTCATCTCCTTTCTTATGTATTAAGATGATGTTAGCGTTCTTCCAAGACTCTGGTACCCTTCTCGTCAGGAGACACCTCGTAAACAGGGTGGCTAGTTTTTCTAACACAATCTGTCCTCCATCTTTCAGCAGATCTGATGTTACCTGATCCTCACCAGCAGCTTTGCCTCTTTGCATGCTCTCCAAAGCTTTTCTGACTTCTTCTATCATCACTGGTGGGGTGTCACCTGGGTTACTGCTAGTTCTTATAGTATGAAGGTCGTGGTTGTCTCGGCTACTGTACAGATCTCTGTAAAACTCCTCCGCTATTTTAACTATCCTATCCATGTTGGTAGTTATTTTGCCTTTTTTGTCCTTTATTGCATACATCCGATTTTTGCCTATCCCAAGTTTCCTCTTCACTGCTTTGACGCTTCTTCTGTTTTTCAGAGCGTGTTCAATTCTCTCCATGTTATACCTTCTTACATCGCATACTTTACGTCTATTAATCAACTTCGAAAGCTCTGCCAGTTCTATTTTGTCTGTTGTACTTGACACTTTCATGATTTGACGCTTCTTAATTAGGTTCTTTGTTTCCTCGGAAAGCTTGCCAGTGTCCTGTCTAACTACCCTGCCTTCAACTTCCACTGCACACTCCGTAATGATACTCGTCAGATTATCATTCATTGTATCTACGCTAAGGTTGGTTTCCTCACTAAGAGCCGAGTACCTGTTCTGCAGCGACACTCTGAATTCCTGTGCTTTCCCTCTCAGTGCTAGCTCATTGATTGGCTTCTTGCGTATCAGTTTCTGTCGTTCCTTCTTCAAGTCTAGGCGAATTCGAGACCGCACCATTCTATGGTCACTGCATCGTACCTTGCCAACCACTTCCACATCCTGCACGATTCCTGGGTGTGCAGTCATTATAAAGTCTATTTCGTTCTTATTTTTGCCATTAGGGCTCCTCCATGTCCCCTTGCGGTTTTCTAGTTTTCGGTAGAAGGTATTCGAAATCCGCAAATTATTGCGTTCGGCGAATTCTGCGAAGCGGCGATGGCGTACTGGTTAGAGCATCCGCCTCGCATGCAAGAGGTCCGTGGTTCAAATCCCGGTACCACGCAGTTCCCATCCGGATTAAAAAAAATCCGCGTGTTGATTGAACTGCATTAAGAGGCCTGGGGTGCGGCCTCACCGGCAAACACCACCGAGAACGCACTCCCTCACCAGAGAAGGATTGGCCACCCTGGTGCAGTATCTGGCCACTACCTCCCACATGCTTACGTGCTCTGGGTACTTCCACCGTTTTTGTTGAGAACCGTCGTTAGGCCGTTATGTTGGGCACCATCGCCTCCATAAGAGAAGGCGTAGCTGCTGTTATTGGCAGAACTTCAGACACTTAGTGATGCAGTGCAGAACGGTACCGTGAAGCTCACTGGGATAATACTGACAACAGCGCAACAAGAGACAAGGCATGGAAGAAAACAGATACGAGTGGTGGAATTACAGCTCAAATATTTTACTGCGAAAGCTGTTATGAGATCACGACTCGGGTCAGGTGCAGTTGTCCGCCGCCGCTGCCACCGCCGCCTTCGCTGTTGTCCGTAACCACATCACGTGAAATTAGAAAAAAAAAACCTTGCACCATTAGCACACTGGGCTTCGAACCCGTGTCTACTAGGTACCAGCCCAGTATTCTGCCACTGAGCTACGACGGTTTTTTTAGGGGCGAAGCTCCTTAGGGCGTGGGCTGTGCGTCCCCTGTATGTAGCCACCTCTCGTTTAATTCTTGCAGTGTGCACTAGATGGCGGTACCGTCCCCTGTATGTAGCCACCTCTCGTTTAGTTCTCGCAGTGTTCACTAGATAGCGGTACTTGTAGCTGATTATGAAGAGGTGCAAGATGTTATAAACTAGACGACGGTGTACTTGTAGTTGATGAAAAGATGCGAGATGTTATAAAATAGAAATGATGCCGCATATTGCGCGTGTCATTGGTGGAAGGCAATCGTTCGATTTAGGGCGGTGACGTACGCTAGGGGGAGCGTTGTAATAAAATCGAGTGGGCAAAATGTACGGAGGATTCAGGGTTTACCAGGTTTACCTCCGGAGCTTCGCCCACTCATGATCATTCACTTCGTGGATATGGCGGCAATTTTTTTTCTTTATTTCCGGTAAACTTCACAAACAGGTTGCTACGCTTAATATATTACAATTCACAACGAACAATACAAAAAACTTGAAAATAACTAAGCCCGTCAAGCATTACTATAGCACATCACGTTCTAGAATTCCTTCATGGTCAGTAGGGCTTCTACCCTTTCGACCCATGAAGGTACACATTCGTCTGTTCTTACTACCTCGAGTAATCTTGAGATGCTTTCTTTAAAATACTGGCTTGCTGGTCTTCTGTCTGGGTCACAATGAAATCCAGCCATTCTAGAGCGCCATATACTGTGCAAGGCAGTCATCATAATAAAATCGAAAGGTAATTCATCCTCGTTCTCTATATCCAAATACCTGATCCCATGAGGATCTAATGGGAACTCTTTTTTGATTGTCCTTTGTAATACGTCCAGAAATAAACTCCTTCCCAACAGTGCAGAAAAACAAGGTTGATAATTTCTGGTTTCTTACAGATTAGACAGTGAGATCCCCAAGGCATATAAAACCCACGCTCCTCTAGGAAGGTTCTTACAGGAAGTGTTCCAGTGTGTAATTTAAAAAAGAACGTTTTCGCACTTGGAGCTGCTGGCATTTTCTTAACTCGTTTAAGTACATTCTGACCCTTGCGTGCTGTATATAGCGCTCTATACAATGGGATGGGGAGCATCGTGTCACATAAATCTTTGTACAGTTTTTTCTTTCCAACAGACCACAGGTAGTCAGTTGAAAAACGAACACACAAAAACCGCACGCTGGCCACAACTTCCTTCATGTATCCTTGCACAGCCCCTGTGGTACCATGAGTGCTCACAACAAACTCGGGCAACAGTCTACTTAGTCTTGTTTGACATAATGTTAGTAGGAAAGGATCTCTTGTCTCACGACAAAAGAAAAACCTATTTACTAACTGCTTGATAAACAGATGTCCTAGCCCAAGGCCTCCACACTTCACACGTCTAAACAAATTCGTGCGACTGCACCTTTCCCAGTTAGACCCCCCCAAAAATATTGCAAACACCCGATGTAATTTTTGCACATTGACCCGGGAACAGTACAGCACTTGCATCACATACCATAGCTTAGACACCAAAAAAAGTGCCGCCATATCCACGAAGAGAATGATGATGAGTGGGCGAAGCTCTGGAGGAAAACCTGGTAAACCATGAATCTTCCGTACATTTTGCCTACTCGATTTTATTACAATGCTCCCCCTAGCGTACGTCGCCGCACTAAATCGAACGATTGCCTTCCACCAATGACACGTGCCATATGTGACATCATTCCTATTTTATAACATCTCGCATCTTTCATTATCAACTACAAGTACACCCGTCTAGTTTATAACATGTTGCATCTTTTCACCATCAGCTACAGGTCCCGCCATCTAGTGAGCACTGAAAGAACTAAACGAGAAGTGGCTACATGCAGGAGACGGTGCCGCCGTCTAGTGAACACTGCAAGAACTAAACGAGAGGAGGTGACATACGGGAGACGGTACCGCCATCTAGTGGACACTGCAAGAACTAAACGAGAGATGGCTACATACAGGGGACGCACAGCCCACGCCTTAAGGAGCTTCGCCCCTAAAAACCAGTTGCATGCAGTATCCCTAGCAAACATGGACAGATAATTTGCATTCCACCTATTCGCTTTCTCTTTAACTTCTTTTGTTTGCTGTGTCCAATATTCGTCAGTACTTTTGTATGACTCGAGCGACTCGGCCACGCTACCGACAGTTCACTTTGCGCATGCTCCGGTTAATCATGGACTTTTTTAAGGAACGTATATTATTCAAAGGAAAAGTGTGGCAGCAGTGGGATTCGAACCCACGCCCCCGAAGAGACTGGTGCGCCTTCCTTGCAAAAGCAGCCTAAAATGTTATCTCTGCCCAGAAGCGCTCGCCCATCGACCACGACGCTACGCAGCAGGCGGCACTTTGTTTTTGATTCAATGGCCATGCCCATTTAAACGGGGTCAATACTGTTCGTACCACTGCTGCTTCGCATTCCATCAGGTTTCCCTTCGAGGAGATTGTCCATAGTTTTTATGTGCGAAGCATTTTTTTAGTGCATTTCGTTTACGATGAGCATATCTATCTATCTATCTATCTATCTATCTATCTATCTATCTATCTATCTATCTATCTATCTATCTATCTCTATCTCTATCTATCTATCTACTTATCTATCTATATGTCTATCTATTTATCTATGTATCTATCTATCTATGTAGCGATCTATCTATCTATCTATCTTGCCACATACAACATTTAGCTCTCCTGGCTCCTGGCCATTTCGATAACGGTATCGATACCAAACTTGGTATGGCATACCATTACTATGACGAGCACTAGTGACTATTCATAGCATGAAAATCATGATATGTATGTCATGACTGCCATGATTTTCAGTGCTTGGTCTTCACTGCTCTCGCAATGGTTTTGTTCTCATGGCATGTTACAAAACTGGTATGGTATGACATGACTGCATGGCGAACACTAGCCAAAGACTCTAACATGAAAATCATCACATGCGTGCCATGTAACAACATGAATAGTGCCACAGTCGTGATGCGCTCGCGGCCATTTCGCAAGATTCGCTTATAACAGATTTGGTATTACGGGACGTGAATAGATGACGAAGGTATGTGACTGATGCAAACTTGAATATCACGTGATGCGTGTCATACAGAAACGTGGCTACATGCCACGCTCATGATAGGCTCGCGGCCGTTTTGTTAGCATCACATCTACCAAATTTCGTAATATGAGACATGAATATAAGACGAAGGTATGTGACTGGTGCAAACATGAAAATCATTAAATGCGTGTCATGTAACGACATAACTACTACCCACACTCATGATGTGCTTGCGGCCATTTCGCTAGCTCCGCATATGCCATGTGGGGTACTAAGTAACGTGAACGGATAACGAAGGTATGTGACTGGTACAAACACGATATGCATAGGTGCCGGTCTTGTAAAAACAGCACTACATGCCGCACTCGAGGTGCCAGTACACTTCGGCGCAACCGGGCGCACGTGCCCGTCGGAGTTTGTTTCGTCGTGTGACGCTGGCGATGTCCCGCTACTCGCTGTCACGTGAGCCTGGGAGTTCACAGCAAACGTCATTGCCTCTGGAAAAGCAATATGTGTCAAGGCTAGCAAGCGAGCCCGCCTGACGCCATCAACTCAACAACGTCATCAAGCGGCGGCGCCGGTTTGCCTTACGTAACGCACAGCGAGCTCCATCAGCCCACGGGCCCGATGAAGCAAGCGGCGCCATCTAGGCTCGCGAGTCTTACGCAATGCGTGGACACATCACTCCATCTTGGGTGCAACCCAGCGCAGTGGCTCCCTATTTGTGGAAGCTGACACCACCAGTGGCGGTTCCTATTGGACTTTTCTGACGTAATGGATAACCCGGGGCTTATAAGAAAAGCCAAGCGGCGCGTCAACAAGCAGCTGACGTATGCGTCAGAGAGAAGACGTTTCGGCTCTTCGAGACTCTAGCTGTTGGCCCCAGTGCCGAATATGTAACACCTCTATTTCTATGGTGTACTTAAACGTAGCTTTAACTCACCGTCGTCTTGTCCGCTCGTGCATCATCTTTGCACAGAAGCAGTCGCGAACTGAGAAACATGCACTACAAAACAGCCAAGGACCTTGCAAGCGGCGAGTTTCGTAGCAGTGGCGCCTTCGGGACCGCGTTGGTGTCGCGCAGTGTCGTAACAGTGGATGCAGCTGTGGGATCGGCCGGCGTCAGCGACATTGTTGCGGTGAGTGCCTGATGTTTGCCCCTCAGTTCACCAAGCTATTCTACAGGTTATAATAGTTTATAGAAGGGCTGTGTGAAACATTAGTGAGTGAGCATTGATCGTTTTAAGCCAAGTCAGAGCTCTGAAACTCAAGGTTATGCGGGGAGTGTAAACACAGCAGTGTTAAAAACTGCTTGCGCGTCTTGCTAGTCGAGTTTTTGCGAGTGCAGCAAGCGGATTCACAACAAGGACAACAGCAGCAGCCTAGTCTGAACGATGGAGAACCTTCGAGTGAAGGAACTCACCGAAATTTGTGAGCAACTTGGCCTTAATTTGGCCCGCGCAACACGAAGCAAGCGATTCTTGACATTATGAAGGATGAAGGGGTGACGGCTGAAGAAGTCGATGAGGCCTGGGCGGATATCAAAGCACGCTGCGAGAAGGCTGAAAGGCGAGAAGTAGAATTTTGCGAACGCGAAGAAGCTGAAAGGTGAGAACGCCGCGAGGATGCCGAGAGAGAGGAGCACCTCGAGTTGAAACGAATAGAATCGGCAATCCTACAGTGTTCGTAGGCACCTAGCATAACGTCTGCGACAGTTCAAGTCAGCGGTCATAGAATTCGGCACCAAGCGCCACCGTTCGTAGTCGGCGAGGACAAGACGAAGTATCTCAAGTTTGAACGCGTCTGTGACTGAAATTCCTTGGAGTGGTCCCTTTGGGCCTAGAACCTGTTAGCTCTTCTTCCCGGTGAAGTGTTCAACGCGCTTCTCGAGGGAAGCGTTAAAGAGCTATGACGAAGTTAAGGAAGTGCTTTCGAGACATTACAAGTTGCCATCCGAGGATTTCTGGCAAAGGTCCCGGCATGTTAAAAGGGAAATGAGCCACACGTTGACTTCTCATTTCATCTTAAAAGTCGATTTATTGAATGGCTCAATGACGAAGATGTTTATGACAATTGCCGTGAGGTGTAAAATTGATTTCATTGGAGTATTTCTACTGCTGTATCGAGGACACCTTCAAGCTTTGGCTGCAAGATAAATTTGGTGAAGTACAGCTCAACAAGGCAGCAGAGTTTGCTGCGGAGTATTATACTCTCCGAAAGTTGCATGGTATGGCAGTGCGCGTTGAAAATAGTGAAACAAGAGGGCTTTTCAAAAAAGCCTGATGGACGGAAACCCAATCCACACCATAATTTCTGGAAGCACCCGTCTGTTACGAAAGACACTGTAGGGGAAGGGCAAACAAAAGCGAAGAAATTGAGTGAGGTTCCTAAACAGCACACTGATACCACACGGGCGTTTGAACCACGTTAGCCACTAATCTGCTACAAATGCAAAAAGGAAGGGCACATGACGGCAAACTGTAAACAAAAGCTTGCTTTCGCAACAATCTGAGAATCGGAAAAGAACATGCTGCTGTTGAAGCCGTATCTCCAGAAAATAATGTGGATGGGAAAACGTGTCAAGAACTTCGAGGCTCAGCGGCAACCATGGACATTGTCCATCCTTCATTGGTGTCACCGGACGACTTTACAGGAGAGTGTGCGTGGATCAGGCAAGTCGCCGAGGAGCAGAGCGCTTCCTTACCCTGAACGCGACTGCAAAAACGCTGCACAATAGGCTTGTTTCACTTGAAAACAGAAGCCGACTAAATAAGCTTATGGTTTTTGGAATTCCGGAGGGCGAAAAAGAAACAACGGAGGAACTAACTACAAAGGTGCTTAGCGATTTATTTGATAAACAGCTGAACGTAACCTTGCACACAGTTGAACGAATACACAGGATCGGGAGGCGGAAAACCAAGCCGCGTGCTGTTATTCTGAAGCTTTACGATACCAGAGAAAAATCAAAAGTATATAAAAACTGAAAGAAACTGAAGGGAACTGTTATATCCATTGCTGATGGCTACAGCAGGGAAACAGTTGCCAAACGCAAGCTTCTCTGGAATTCTGCGCAGGATGAACTAAAACGAGGACAGCGTGTACGTCTTGATTATGATAAACTGTTCATTGATGCTGATATGTTCACTTGGGACGACGAAAAGAATCGTCGAGTCAAAATCAGGCGTAATAACAACGCGCGGTCAGCGGCAAGTCAGGATTGAATGAAATGGAGAAAGCAACGGGAATTCCGGATAGTCAACTTTAATGCTAGAAGTATTGTCAAGAAGACGGTAGACTTAGAATACATTTTAGTCAATTATGATCCTCATGTAGTTACAATCACGAGACGTGTTTACAATCAGAGATTCAAGATAATGAGATCGTACTTCCCGGATACAAGATAGTGCGTCGGAATCGACAATCTCGAGGAGGCGGCGTTGCAATAATAATGAAGGAAGATATTGAATTCAAAACACTAGGCGGTATTGCAGGGCACGGAAGTGTTTGGTGCGAAATGCATATTGGAACGTCACTAGTTCTTCTTGGTACCGTTTACCGACCGCCGAACTCACCTCTCTCTGATTCTTAGTGTCAATACAGAGTTACATAGAATCAAACAAAAAACGCAACTGCCAGCTGCTCCTAACCAGCGACTTCAATTTACCTGCAATTAACTGGGACACGTTCACAGCACAGTGTCGGGAACAGGCACACTGCGATTTACTCCTAGACATTGCATTCACCTATGACCTATTACAAGTTGTTAGCCAAAGTACGCAGAAATCGGTGGAAAGTTTGTCTATTTTGGATCTGGTATTTCTTGACGGGCGCTTTGAGCAGTTCAAAGTGTCAGTTGATAAGAGTATCTCAGACCATGAAGCTGTCTTTGTCGAAATAACACGTAATGAAAGAATGTCAAAACATAAAGAAGTGATTACAAATGTTCCCAACTTTTTTGAGGCTGAGGAAACAAGTATCATTGACTACTTGTCATTAGCACTGGACCGTTTCGATTCTCAAGGTGACGTCAATGCCATGTGGGTATTTTTGAAGGATATTATCTTCCATTGTATCAAAAATTTCGTACCGTTTCGAAAAAGAACGAAAGCTAAGCGGAACCCTTGGATAAGCAGAGAAATAATCTAACTGAAGCGTAGAATAAGCCGCCAGAGACACATATTAACAAAAGACCGCGCAAAAATAACAGAATTGTCTGCACAAATTCGTTCCATATCTACAGAAGCCAAAAATAGATATTACAAAGAAACACTGACAGAGTTCATGACAAAGTCTCCTGATAAAATTTGGCGCCACATGTCGAAAAAAGATAACGAGTCACTTAGCATTGTGGTGGATAACACAGTGGTTACTTATTTTGGAGTAATCGCTTCTTCTTACAACGAATTCTTTCAGTCGGTGTTTTTTACTCCGTCACAATCCGGTATTGAATCCACTCCCTCTCCATTGCTTCGCTCGGAAAAAATGACAGATGTTGAAGTCTCTTATGAGGGAATTGTGGTCCAACTACTGAATATTGACGTTAAAAAGTCAGTAGGCCCTGATGAAATACCGAATGTGTTTCTGCACAGTTATGCGGAATGGGTTGCTCATTACTTAAAGATTATAATTGACACATCTCTCGCAGATTGCCGAATCCCTGATGATTGGCTTACGGCAAAGGTTATACTTATGCACAAATCTAGTGATAAGCAATTCATTGAAAACTATTGTCCAATATTGCTGACCTGCGTTTGCTGCAAGCTGCTAGAATACATTGTAGCCAAGTCAATTTACACGTACATTGAAAACAACAACAAATTTTTTTCCCTACCAACATGGATTCCGACAGCGCCTTTCCCCAGCAACACAGCTTCTTGAAACAATAAATGACTTTGCCATGACGTTAAACAAAAAGAAACAGATAGATACCATCTGTCTTGATCTGTCGAAAGCATTCGACGGAGTGCTACATGCAGAACTGCTTATGAAACTGGCAGTTATGAGAATAAACGAACAAGTAGTAAAATGAATAACCGCGTAACTTCGGGGCAGAACACAGTACGTAGAAGTAGAACAAATTAAATGAAAACCGTTGAACGTGACGTCAGGTGTTCCCCAGGGGTCTGTGTTAGGCCCAGTGCTATTCCTAGTTTATAATAATGATATCGCCTCTGAAATCGACGAAAGGATCACTGTCCGGCTTCTCGCTGATGATTGTCTATTGTACAAAGAAATTGATAGCCCGGTTTATCAGGAGTTACTCAGTGACGCTCTTAGGACAGTAGAAGAATGATGCGACAAATGGAAAATGAAAATAAATGAGAATAAAACTGTTTTATGGCACGTAACAAATAAAGTAAATAACATCTTCTACTTTATACACAGTGAATTCCTTGGTGCATTCTACGGTTGACGTGCTGAAATACTTAGACGTAAATATATCCACGAATTTAGGCTGGTCTTACCATGTTGGCAAAATATGCGAAACTGCTGAAAAGAAGCTCTGGTTCTTGCGAAGGCAACTGCAATTAGCCTCACAGTCAGTAAAATTAACAGCTAATTTGACCTACGTTTGGCCGTCGCTAGAGTATGCCAGTATAATCTGGGACCCTCATCAGCCAGGGTTAATTCATAGACTGGAAAGAGTTCAACGACGAGCAGCAAGGTTTATTCTAGCGCAATACTCTCGTACAGATTCTGTCACCGAAATGCTTGGTTTGCTCAACTTGCCCACGCTTTCTGAACGCAGGCGCATAGCAAGACTAAAGTTTTTTTTTTACCTTCTCGCTAAAAACAAACTCAACATCAATAGCAGTCAGTACTTGGTAGTTTTACAAGGTAGAGCATTGCGAAGAATCAAAGATGGTACTTTCGAAATACCTCAGATGCACATTAACAGTAACGCGTTTTCTTTCTTCCCAAGAACCATTGAAGAATGGAATCAAGTGCCACTACAAATGCGAGAAAGTATTAGTGCAGAAAAATTTATGAAAAAAACCTAGTAGGTCATTAAAGACGCACGCCTTTACGCATGCTGTCTATTTAGTGGTTGTCCGAGTTCAGTTGTTGCATTGTGTTGTTAGCTTTGTATTGTTTGATCAGTGTATGTACAGATTATTTCGCAAGGACTGCTGTGTGTTTTTGTACGGTAATGGTTGGTTATATTTTCTGACATCGCTTGTTAACTGTGCGTTTATGATGTCGTATAATTTCATCAGGTATACAGAAACTATTTTGCTTATCTACGCTTATGTTTTCTTGTGTGTGGTATCTTATGTACGGTTTCTTATGTAGTATGGTTTCTTTCTTTTTTATGTACGCTTGTTTTTTTTTCTTATGTAATATGAATTATTATTTTTTTCTTCTGAAGTCACACGATGTTGACCATGCAAATGTCTCACTTTGACCCACCCCGTAACGGCCGACAGGCCAACAATATGAGTAAATAAAAATAAAAAATAAAAAGGCGTAGATGACGATGGCTTCTTGGAAACCATTACTGCCGGCGACTTTGCCGAGCAACAGTGAGCTGACCCAGAACTCGGGAGCCTTGTGGAATACCAGGAGTGCGACACCACGACTGTTCTGAATGTTTTCAAGAGAGGCCTGGAATTGTTCTTCCTGCTAAACTGAGTTCTCTTGAAAAGGAACCCCTGGACCTTCAAGCAAACCACCTTCTTGAGGTGCCTTCTGCAGAGCGACCAGAAGTACTTGAGACCCTACACCACAACCCGACGGCTGGGCTCCTTTGTGTTTTTCGTACCTTTGCAACAATAAAGAAAAAGTACTACTGGCCACGACTTTCCACGGACGTTCCGTGTTACGTCAAGACCTGCCGAGCCAGTGACGCAAGACATCACCGAATAGACCAGCTGGATTTCTCCAGCCCATCGAGCCACCTCGTCGGCCATTCCTGCAAATCGGCATGGGCTTACTGTGGCAGTTCCCAACGTCGAATTCTGGGAACAAATGAATCGTTGTAGCTTCTGACAACCTCACGTGCTACGCCGAGAGAAAGGCCATACCTACAGGTAGTGCCTAGGAGGTAGCAAAGTTGGTAGATGAACGAAGTGCTTAACAGTGCAAACGAAAGGAGAGGATAGAAGAGACGAGAACAGAGCACTGAACTAACAACCTCGGGTTCTTAGCTCAGCGCTTTGTTCTCGTCTCGTTTATCCTCTTCTGCCGTTTGCACAGTTAAGCATTTTTTTGTCTATCACGCAACACCAACCAGCCCATTCAAGCAGTTTGTCATAGCAAAGTTCTTCATCGATTACATCGTCCTGCCTCATGGAGCTCCAGATGTCTTCATTATTGACAGAGGTATGGCCTTTACGTCGGGCCTAACTCAGGTGATCCTGAGGTACAGCCAGACAACTCACCGCTGGACCACCTCCTACCATTCAAAGACCAATAGTCTCACCGAGCGTCTTATTACGAGCATCGGCAATATACTGGCCTTGTAAGTCGACGTCGAACACAAGACGTGCGACGTGATTCTTCCGTATATCTTCACGTAAAACACTTCCGTGCACGAAACGACGCAACCGACACCGTGCAAGTTGGTGTATGAAAGGAGGCAGGCCACGAGTTTACAAAGGTGAGTGAATAGCACCCCCCCCCCCCTACTTACAATTCACTGCGCCAGGCGCGTTTCCAAGACTCTCGGAAGCTCCGCGGTCATTGGTTCTTGCGTGATTTTGTCAGCAAACATGGCTGCACCCACGACAATGCTGCAGGGATCGTGTGTCAGATGGCTGATGCAGACGCCGTGGCAAAAGCGAGAACAAAGTTGATGCTCGCACGCGCACTGGCTAACCACCTACGATGAATGGGAAGACGGCGCTACCAGTATTTGGAGCATTCAAGGGCTCGAGAAACGCTGTGCGCACGCCTGTGTCAACGCTACCGAAAGACTCGTCGCTCTGTTTGCAAGCATCGATTGAAGCATTGAATTTGGCCTACGTATGGAGTGAAAAATGAAAGATGACGGTGTATAAAGTTCATGTGTGGACTTTATAACAATAATCCTAACTTGGTAAGCCTTTGTTGGAACTCAAAGAGCCGGTGTGGAGCATTTGAGCGCCTGTGTCGTGCACGTCATTCGATCGGCCACACAATATACTCTCAGCTTGCACTCACTCAGTCATATGTTAGACTACTTGTATTAAATGGCACTACTACGCTTTTTCATAGTGATGCGAAATGACAAGCACGGTTATTCGTAGCAGCGCCTCGATAGACTTGCTAACAAATAACTTCGTAGTGTCACGTGAAGCAATTCCATTTACTTAAGAAGCGAGTGGGTGCTTTATAGAAGAGAAGAACACAGGTCAGAGAAGGTTCCCTCTAGGCCAAATTCACTGAAATCTACTGTTGCTTTCCCCGCCGTGGTGGTCTAGCGGCTAAGGTACTCGGCTGCTGAACCACTTGTCCTGGGATCAAATCCCGGCTGTGGCGGCTGCATTTCTGATGGAGGCGGAATTGTTGTCGGCCAGTGTGCCCAGATTTGGGTGCACGTTAAAGAACCCCAGGTGGACGAAATTTTCGGAGCCCTCCACTACGGCGTCTCTCATAATCATAAGTGGTTTGGGGACGTTAAACCCCACAAATCAATCAATCTACTGTATCTTCTGCATATAAAGAGCCCGCCTTCAGCTGGCGTTTTCTATACCTCACTTCACCGCGATTTGCCCCTGTAGAGGAGTGAAGCGTCAAAAGCATGCGCACTGTTATACAATGAAAGACGCGCGCAAGCAAGGGGTTTGCAAGTAGTGTATTTCGGAAACAACTTCCATACGAATCTAACAGCGGTGTAACCAAATTGGAAGCTTATACGAACCTAATACACTTTTGATAGTTCTCAAATAGAAAGGAAACATTTTTAAAAATAATCCTAGAACTCAAAAACAGTTTATTTGTAGTAAGTATTTACAGACTGTCGAAAAATAATATTAAAATTATGAGACCTGTGATAAGGTTGTATACAACTACGACCAGAGCCTTCAAAGTACTTTTCAACTGAAAGGCAAATTACCGCAAAAACTATGATACTCACGTTGAAACAGTGTGGCCAGCTATTAAATAAAATTGCGGAATAAAATCTAAGCAATTTTGAGCAAAACACCATGCATGCAGTTAAACATTTATTTATGCATGCAACATATACCCTGGCACCAAGAGCATGTAAAAATCGATTGTTTAAAGCTGTATTTGCAAAAACAATTTATCTGAACAAAAGACTTGCATATATTTTTATTCGTGAAGCTCAATGCAGCCATGTTACCTAAATTCAACGATGGATACAAAATGATTAATGCGATGCTGCTCCACCGTAGTAAAAAATTAAAAGTGCAGTTTGCAGCAAGAATGCTTTATCTGGTAATGGTTAAAGCATCAATAAACTTGCAATTACTTTGGCTGCATTTATTGTGGTAATTCAGGGATTGCAAGATGAAACTAGGATTTCAGCTGACCGCATATTTTGCTGCTTTAGGGTTGTCCGGTTGTCCCTTAGGGGCTGATTATTTTTGAGAATTAGATATTTCGTATATGAACTATTCAATTCTACTAGCGAATGCTATTTGATTCGTTATTCAAATATTCGCACACCCCTAGTACTGTTGTTGCCACCAACGGCCTATAACTTTTGTGTGTGAATGCGAACGGGCACCTGTAAACACTACGAGTGCTTTCTTTTTTGGTGCTCTTTTCCATCCCTCATTGAACACACCCATGCACATGCCCCAAGGTACGTAAATAGAAAGAAGACATTGTACCCGGCTACAAGTGATGCCAATTCGTGACATTAAGTGGGAGTAATAACAGAAGTGTATTTGATGAATTGCTCTGAATCTTGCTGTCCTTTAGCAAGAAAGATCAGTTTAAAGAACGGCTTTTAAAAGCGACGCTCCTTAGCGTCGAGTCATGTCCCATATCCTTCAGCGTGACACACTAGTACTAAAGTGCCCCGTAGAGGGTGGGGCGGTGCCAGTGCGCGTAAATTGTTAGATGAAACAAGTTTCCAAGGTAGCGAACCTTTTCCTTTCCTCCTCACCTATGTTCCTGGAGCAAACCCTACAAGGTTCAAAACATTCACCCAAAAGCCAATGTTTGGGTTCAGTCGCTACAATAAATAGGCGCAATGAAACAAAATTGAACGATATGAGTCGTAGAATAAAGCGTTGCCTTTATGAACATAAACGGTACTACACAAGACTAAGCCGGATGCGTGATACTCAACTCGCAACGCTGTGCAGTTCTATATTTTGCACCAATAACCATGGCGTCTTGCGTAGTACCTCGTAGTTCGTCCAGCTATAACTAGTCCAGTTCTCCTAATGTGTTTAGTTCGTGCTGTGCCACAGTGAACACATTTCTTGCTGGATCCTATCAGTGACCACAGGACGCGACGTTGTGGCGAGTGATAACAATTGGCTTGTACCCACGCAAGGAAAAACCTTGGCCAGACTTGTATAAACGCTTGACTACCAGCACTGCGATGGCGAATTTTTTTAGTGTGCCCATTTCGACAATCGTAATGCCAGGTGATTCTGGCGCGGTGCGCGGGTCTTTCTGAAAAGTGAGAGTTCTACTGGAGAAGTGTCCCGAAGCAGCACGTTTCGGCTCATTTATGCCGCGTTCTGGACAACTGGTCAAGCGTGAAATGTTTCTGAAGGTGCATTATTTACACGGTCCAGCTGCTCCATATACCTGCATACACACAAGTATTTGCAACAATTGATATGCACTGGACTCGGATTACACGCGCTCCAGGTGTTCCAATAAAAACCGGCCCCGCCGCGGGGCTCTCGTGGCTAAAGTACTCGGCTGCTGACCCACAGGTCACGGGATTGAACCCCAGCTTCGGCGGCTGCATTTCCAATGGAGGCGGTAATAATGCTTTAGACCTGTGTGCTTCAATTTGGGTGCACGTTAAAGAACCACAGGTAGTCGAAAGTTCCGGAGCCCTCCACTACGGCGTCTCTCGTAATCATACGGTGGTTTTGAGACGTTAAGCGCAACATATCAATCAATCAATGAAAACTGACAAATAAACTCGCTTGGCAGAGCCGCGTTGACGTACGTCGACGGAGTTGCATGAAAGCGTTCGCGTGAGATGTTACATACCTGCACTTCACGCCGCGCTTCATTTCGGATAGCTAAGTTGAAGAGACCGAAACTGTTTTCTGATGTTTTACGGCAACCGAGCATTGTTAAAAAACTTGTCTGTTGCATTGAACGAGTACCGCAAAACAATCTTGGCCAACTTGGAGACAACAGAAGTGCTCCTCCACTTTTTTGTTGCGAACTGTTGCCTAGGAAACTTGTTTTGTCTAGGGACCTTAAGCGCTCGCTCTTGCAGCGTGCTGCGGTCTCAAAGGAGACCACTAGGGAAGCGGCTCTCTTTCTCTCTCAATAAAGTCTCTGAAAAAAAAGCAGATCCCACGTACAGTGGGAATCGATGATATGCGAAGCACGATTGAGAAATGTTGTCACTTTGAAATCAGCACAACGTTACGAGGTAAAGGTATATGATGCGTTACATGTCGTCCGTGTCATTATTATCATGTTCGAATGTGTCGTTTACCTTAGTCGTCTATTCAGGTAACGTGCTACCAAATTTAGTATATATGGAGCCAGCGAAACGTATTCGAGCACGCCATGAGCGTGATATGTTGTCATGTCCTTTCTTACATCACACGTGTGTCAGGATTATCATGTTTGGACCAGTCATATGATTTGTCATTCATTGACGTCACGTAACGCCAAATTTTGTAGATGCGGAGCTAGCGAAACGGCCGCGAGCGCATCAGGAAGGGCCCAATATACTACAATGTAGCGTTAACGCGCGCGCACGCTGGGAACAGCGACGCTACGTTAGCAAAACAAGGGCACTCAAAGTCTCACGCCAGCGTCCATCGGCGCGGCCCAGCGGCAACCGGCGTGAATTGCGACGTGCTGCATTTCGCACTGATGCGTTACTTAGGCAACACTGCATCTCCCTATTTTCGTGACGGAGAGGCGCCGGACGTGCTGAAACGCGCATGCGTTGTACCACGGCGGCGCGACGCGCCTGCGAGTATATGGCAGGACCGGCGCTTGGCGTGGCAACGCCAGCGTCACGCGACGTAATGAACGCCAGCGAGCACGCGCACCACGTCACGTTGAAATGAAATGGCGCCTTCATTGTGGCATGTAGTCAAGTTCTCATATGACACGCATCTAATGATTACCATGTTTGCACCAGTCACATACCTTTGTCTTCCATTGGCGTCACGTAATACCAAATTTTGTATATGTGAAGCTAGCAAAACGGCCGCAAGCACATCATCAGTGTGCCTTGTATAATGTTGTTACATGACACGCATCTGGTGATTACCACTTTCGCACCAGCCACATACCTTTGTCATCCTTTCACGTGGCGTAATACGAAATTTTGGTATATGTGAAGGTAGCGAAACAGCAGCGAGCGCATCATGAGAGTGGGACGTAGTCACATGTTTACATGACACGCCTGTCATGATCATCTTGTTTGGACGTGTCATTTACTAATGTCGTCCGTTCGCGTATAACGGGATATCGGATTTAGTACATGCGAAGTTGGTGAAAAGGCCGTGAGCGCATTATGAGCGTATCATGTAGTTATGTTGTTACGTGAGACGAATTTCATGATTAGCATGTTTGCACCAGTCACATACCTTCGTCATCCATTCACATACTGTAATACCAAATTGGGTATATGTGACTTTGGCGAAACTGCCGCAAGTGCATCAGGAGCGCGGCATGTAGTCATGTCGTTACATGACACGCATGTCATGATTTTTTTGTTAGCGCCTGTATCTTGTGTTCACCATGCAATCTTGCCGTACCATATCAATTTCGCAACATGCGGTGTGAAAAAAACCACCACAAGAGCTGCAGAGCCATAACATACCTATCATGATTTTTATGTTATGACTAGTCAGATATGTTTTTCATACAGTCATGTTATGCCATACCAAGTTTTGTATCGATACCATTAGCGAAATGGCCACGAGAACTAAAAGTCGTAGGCGGCTAGATAGATATATACGCTCAATGTCGCCGAAGTTCGCTAAGAAATGCTTCGTATTTAAAACTAAAGTAGCCCTAGCCATACCCCTTCACTCTACCTCCTCTCCCAGCAACCACAGCAGCACATCTAGAGATTACACCAGAAAACTACGAATGCGAAAGCACGGGGCGCGCTTGATGTGCCAGACTCTTGGGCAGCTCGGGCACTGCTGCACCATGTGTTCATGGAGTGGCCTTGCTTGTCGTATACTGAAAGCGTGCGCCAGTGGCATCTGTTCGTGGAGCGCGCTCTCGGAAAAGTGGACAAACAGTATGGCATTTGCGATATTCTAGCAAAAGCTATTGCATCACGCTGCAGATCCTTAGCACCGCCGACTGTACGCGGACAGCAGTGGCGCTGTCATCGAGAGTGTCACCGCTGAGCGCGTCTGCGCGCAAACGGTGGGCTTTAGGGTTGAGTATTGCGTGCTTGCTGTGATTGTTTTTCGCCCCTGCATTCCACTTGCTTATATAGACGTCACATTTTAGGGGCGAAGCTCCTTGAAGCGGCACCCGTTCGTCCATCGTTTTCTTAGTCGTAGTAGTAGTGTGCAACCAGGGTTACATTTTGACCTGCAAGTTGGTGCCGGTGGGAGATTTCTCTTGTGCTTTTTTAACAATAAAAAGTTCGTGGTGTGCGCGTTAACTAAAAGCCGAATGCTTCTGTCTCATTCTCCATTAGCAGCCATTGGCATGTACATTGAGCACTATCTAACAAGAAAGGGTTGCTACGTTGTACTCGCTGGGTGTATCCTCCTTAGTTTTAGGAAGGTTTAGCGAGCGTTGAGCTGCAGTACAATGAATACAATGAACTAATATATACCGTGAACTCGAGGTGGTTAAAGCTAGGAAGTAGACCCGAAGCGGAAGCCGTAAGAAAGTGTGCATGTGCCACCTCTCGTTTAGTCTTTGGAATGTCCGCTGGATGGCGGTGCTTCTGTATGGGGAACATATGATGGAAAGGTGCGAGGTGGTGGTACTTGGAGTATTGAATAGATGGACGAACGGACACACACACAGATGCAGGGGTGGGCGCAGGAACGGACGCAGGGGTGGATGCATGGACGAACGCAGGGGTGGACGCACGAACAGACACACGCACGGACGGGCGGATGGACCCATAGACGGTCACTCAAACGGACGCATAGACAGATGGAAGCAAGAACGAACGGACTTAAGAATGCTTCACCCCCCTCTCCATCATTCACTCTATGGCTATGCTGCCAATTTTTCGTATTTAACGTTACTTTTCTTATTTTTTTCTTTATGAACCACTCTCTTGACGCATCGCCTAGAACCGCAGCGCCCAAAAGAGCTCTAACGAAAAGATGAGCGCAAACCCATCTGTGCGGCCAGGAGCCCCTCAACTAGGGTCGTTTACAACTGACATGCACGCGAGGATAGAGGAGCCTGCACACTGACACGAATTGGTCTATTTTAGGTTTTTGAAGATGATAGTCTCTCTTGGGGACCATCAACGCAAAAATTTGGGTCTGTCTGTCTGTCTGTCTGTCTGTCTGTCTGTCTGTCTGTTCCCATCCGCAGCTCATCCTCAGCACCCACCAATATTACTCGAGATTCAGCGTTCACACTTGAGTGATAGTCAATAAAAAGCAATTATTGCGCATGTTTGAGGCGCCATAACAACACTTCAATAATCTCCATGTGTGTCTCTTTCGAGAAAAGGCATGAATAGGTAATTCTAAGGACTGTAGCGTTTATCCCGTTGCGCTGACCATGCAACGCTTCCACAAAAAGGCAAAAGTTTCCAACGCTTTGCTAAGATGGCAGGATGGCGGCACCTATCCGTCGCCTTGCGGCTTACACCTTATCACCTCTGAGACGGGTGCGCAGGGCGCGCGCGCTTCGTTTTCTAAGATAACTGCCAGATAGCGCTCATGTCTCACGTGTGACGCGCTCGTTCGCCTCCGCTACACGCTCGAGGCTATCTAACGCAGCGCTTCCAGAGTACCATTCACCAATTTTCTTGCGCAGTACATCAAATCACGTTTTATTCACTGCCTCCAGACGCAAGATATTGTCGTTCAATTACATTTATAGTGTAACTTGCAGACACGGGCCCTTTTTTCTCAGAGACTTTACCTCTCTTTTTCTACCGCGGCGGTCTAGAAAAGCCCGGTAGAGGGCGGGACGGTGCCAGCACTCACACTTGGCGCGTGCTTCGGTTTGAAAGTAGACTGCCAGAGGCATGGCTTTCTCTGTCTCTTTCGACGACGGTGGTCATGGAGCGCGCTGCGCGGCTGCCAATCTCTTTTTCGACAGCGGTGGTCATGGAGTGCGCAGTAGGGCTTCGCGTCAAAGGAGAGCAAGTTGGACTTCCGAGCGGAGAGACCTCTCTTGGTGTGCTCCGTCTAGCTCCTTAGATTTCCTCAGCGACTACCCTGGCTTCGTCACGATGACAAAGAAGGGGAAGAACAAGGGGCCCCACATCAACACTTCTGCACAGCCCTCCAAACCTGTGACTACAAATCCGGTGGCCATAAGCGAGTGTCTGAGGCCCACACCTCATCAACCACGTGCAGTGCAGTGTTAATGCCTGAACACTGCAAGTCCTCCTACGCGCTCACGGAGGAGGAGCTTGCCTTAATAAGGCGTTTCACCGCGGAACTGTTTCTACCCAGGTGGACTTCAATCTGCTCTCAAGCTAAGAAGGACGCCGAGCTGAAATACCGCCAACAGAAGCAGCAGCAACAACAGCAGCAGCTAGAACAGCAGGCGGTGACTGCCAATGGTGGTTAGCTCAGGAAAAGGAAGGAATCCATGGCGATGACTGTTGAACTTTCCTCGACAACCCCACACTATGTAGCTGCAGAGACTAGGAGCCTCATCTCGACAGGAGCTGCAGTACCCTTCAGCCTCACCACCGACGACCCGATATCGACCTCACTGCCTGCCAGCATGGACGAAGTCGCCATGGACGTGGCAGAGGCGTCGCGGAAACGAGATTGAGAGGGAGACAAGCGTGAGTGCCTGCGTAAGCAGGCGCCCATCAGCGCAGCACCCTCTTCCTTGTCCGACAACCTTGCCTGCCCACGGGAGCCTCCCATCGGCCCGAGCACTCAGTCTATGACGCCAGAAGGCACCCAGGACAGCGCGGAGATCGCATCGGCCACCCCCGTATCCATCATCGGTGAGCTGACCAGCGGGCAAGCTTGCAAGCGGAAGAGTAAACGCTGGTGTCCGTCCCGCAATTCTCCATCGAGTCAACACAAGGTGCCTGCAACACAGCGGCCACGCAACACTTCGGTCGTCGTGCCGCGACTTCACCCGAGCCCTCCGCCTGCCGAGGATGAGTACGAGATGGTCGTCCAGAAGGCAGCCCAGCGGCAAGCAAGGACACTGCAGGCCGCAGCCATTGCAACCCATCTTGCAGTGGCGGGGACTGTACTCTACCGTCCCTCCACCCCTGGCGGCTCGTTCACGGGATCGCCGCACTTGACACTCGCGGCGGAGCTAGCTAAGCGGCTCGGTCGGACGGCGGTGTGCGTTAACCTCCATCGTAACATCGCGGCTGCAGACGCGGTGTCGCCAGAGTGTTTGTCCAAGCTCCTGACCCTGAAGGAGCTCAGCGGCTTTCGTGTCACTGCCAGAGAGCCTGCGGATTGTCGCAGCAGTGTTGGCTTCCTCTATGAAGTGGATGGCAACTTCACCGGCTCCGAGTTGACCACGGAACTTGACTTGACAGTTCCGGTCCTGGCTGCAAGCAAGGAAGGGCACACGGTACGCTTGCAGCTCACCAGCAGCCAAC